>NC_069505.1:372018394-372195894 GCF_027579735.1 Bombina bombina | reverse complement strand
CTGTGCATGTCAACAATAGTGTGTGACGTACCATTACTGCACATACATATGCAAATGTACTACTAGAGAAAATAATTTAAAGGAACAGTCTATTCAAAGTTAAACTTTCAGGATTCAGATAGAGCATGTAGTTTTAAACAACTTTGTAATTTACTCCTATTATCAATTTTTCTTTGTTCACTTGGTATCTTCATTTGAAAAAGCAAGAATGCAAGCATAGGAGCCGGCCCAATTTTTGGTTCAGCACATGGGCAGCACTTTCTGATTGGTGTCCAAATGTAGTCAACCAATCAGCAAGCGCTACCCAGGTGCTCAACCAAAAATGGACCGACTCCTAAGCTGACATTCAAATAAAGATACCAAGAGAATTAATAAAAATTGATAATAGGAGTAAATTAGAAAGAGGATGCAATTTTAAGTGACTATCTGAATCATGAAAGTTTAAATTTGACTAGACTATCCCTTTAATGTTAAAAAGCCTTCATTTAAAAACTTATATCTATCTACCTATCAATATATCATCTATATATCTGTGTTACACATATGTACCTGTTATTTCAGGACCCTCAGTAGATGAACCAGGCTCCACGTAACATATCCAGGGATCGCTCATGATTAACTGCTATTAGAAATGAGTAAGGTCAAAACAACTAAACGCATAGTTATAATACATATGTTTAATGTGTAAAGACTGTAATAGTCTAGGACCCCAAATGTGAAGTTTGCTAAGGATGTATATAGTGCAATAGGGCTCCCAAATATATAATTTAAAAATCAGATCATATAAGTAAAAGAAGTAATGAAATAAAAAATACACAGTAAAACTTCATTGTTTAATCACATTACAAATGGTATTTTGTGGAAAAATTAAAAATAAAATTTTATATTCAAAGCATATTTTTTTCCTGTATTGTAAAATCAGTTTCTCCGCCTCTGATATTAGGCTGGATTATTCTAGGGGCTTGACGATATCTGCCATTTCATTCCACATGCAAATGATGTATATAAATCATGTGGTGTAGATTGTTTGGACTGAAGGATTCCTTCCTCAAATTAGTGCCCCATATTTATTCTAGTAACTATTGTTATTTGGTTATAGATTTTTTAAAAAGTATATGAATGCTACAGTACATGCAATAAAGTAGAACACAATTAGGAACAAAAAGGGTGCAACAGCACTACATTAATATTAGGGGAGATGCTATTATAGTAGGATTAGATTTCCTTAGCTGGAGTGCTTATGCAGGGATAGACTAGAGAACAAAATCAACATAGAGGTTGAACAGAAGTATGCATATATATATAGCACTTCACTCTCCCAATAAATAACCGTAATTATACCATCAAAATGGAAGATATGAATAGGTGATAGAAGTTAAAATATAACCTTTATTGTTTTATTTAAAATTGGAAAACAAACAACAACAACATAAAATTTAAAAACTGCAAAAAGTTGTGGACCAATGGAGCATGTATTGGCTAACACGTGGATATATTGAATGTTGGGGTAGTTATCAGATACGTTGTTTTTTTTTTTATCTAGATAACTATATGGCTGTAAATTGGCACTAAAGTGATTTAGAAAGAATATATATGGACTCTAGAAAGAGACCACAATATTCAAAATACACAGGCGCTAAACAGCTTAAAATAGGTATTAAAAAACGTGATTTTTAAACCATATAATGCAGTGAATATATGCTTGCAAATAACACCCAGTGCGAACTGAATCAACAAAGATGTGTGAACAACAGAAGTGTATAAAATATATATTTAATTACATAAATGAAATAAAATCATTAAAATATTTATACATATACAGGCGCTGATCAGGCGCAATATTGAAGTGTAGCATACATTTGAACAATAATGTGATACAAAAATTGTGATAATAGAACAACGTGAAAGGTTTAATGTTTCCCAGTATGAGATTCGATACGATGATTTTTCAAATGGCCCAGACTTTGAAGAAGGATTTATGTCTTCAATGGGAGCTGGAACGAGATGAGGAAGACCAATAAACGACAGAAAAGGCAACAAAATAAGGTTTTCACTTTTACTTACACCGGAGGTCGGTGGTTGAATCCTGCAAGTTCCTTTTCGTGGCGTAAAACTCCAAACCGCAGTGGGCAGCAAAAGTCGATCCAGCAGAATATGCAAACACCTTTGCACAGGTGGCTGGAAACGATGCACCTACGGAGGCCGGAGAGGGACAAAAATAGAGCACAAAAGAGCAACGCGTTTCAACCCGTAAACCGGGTCTTTTTCAAGCTCCCAACAGATAGATAAGTGTGTCATATATAGCCGATTGAATCAGGCTATTGGCTCAATTGCATCAGTGGGCGTATATTTTCCAAAGCAATTTCTTAGCCATAATGTTTTATCACAGTTCACTCAATCCTTCAACATATATTGTGTCAAAGAACAACTGATATTGTATCAGAGAACAAATTACATGTATATGTATATGTCTCTATTTGTGAAGCACAACTTTAGTTGTATCCATTCCGCACGGGGGTTATTATGACCATATATAAACATGTAAAACAACTTCTTATACAAATTCAAATATAATTTATAATCAAATTAGAATGTATATTTGATGATAAATAAATTTGGGGAAAAAATATATATATATATAGAAAACACATAGATAAAATGTATTTTCTACAAAAAAGTATATAAAAAATGCATATATTAGCGACAATAAAGAGTATCTTGAGGAAGAGCAGCAGATAACACTAGAAAGATACATGGATAACTTAAAATCAAGAATAAAAACTATGTATATAAGCTGATTATATAGAATAGGAGTTCAATCTTTTAGGAAACAGCCAATGTCAAAATCGACATTTAGATCTAGTGGATGTAACGTTTTTAGATCAAAAATCCATTTACTTTCTCTTCTTAAAAGATCATTATTTATATTTCCTCCTCTCCATTTCTTTTTGACTTTTTCTATTCCAAGATAAGAAAATTGGCTTAGATTCCCATTATTACACATACCAAAATGTTTAGCAATCGGTAAGTCTTTATTTCTTTTTAATGTAAAATTTTCTATGGACCACATATGTTCTCTAATACGTGTACGTAGGGGTCTGGAGGTCTCACCTGTATATTGTAGACCACATTTACACTGAATGATATTAATAATGTTGCTATCTGAGCATCTAATAAGGTCTTTTATCTTGTATGATTTTCCTGTTACATTTGATTTGAATTCTCTACATTTGGTTGAGTGTTCACAAGATTTACAGGTTAAACAGGGATAGAAGCCTAAGAGACTATTGCCCATTATGTCCAATTGGTTAACACCATTTGTACGACTATTACTGTCATATGTTGGTGCTAGAATGGTCTTAAGATTTTTCACTTTTTTGTACACTACTTGTGGTCTTGATGGAAGACTTGGACCTAATATTATTTTCCGCACTAAGGATATCTGTATGATCACACTTGCACTGGGCAGAGATTCAGTAATATCACTACACTACAATCACTTCTTCACTTAAACACTGGAATTTAAGGGGCTATGCCCGCCCCGTTTTATAATTAAATTCCCTCCCTGCACTCTTTTTTTTTTCTTTTTCTATGAGATTAAATGCACATGGATAAATTTATCACAAACTTTAAAGCCAACTCGCCAATCATGCCCCCCAAACCGAAAGACAAAAAACCACGCACATCTGACGCACATCTAGACACGGTAAATGAACCATCATTACATAGACTTGATACTCAACCATTAGTTAATCAGATGTCGGATCTCTTCCTACCACAATTTGAGTTGTTAAAAACCCAAATGACTGACATAATGTCAGAATTTAAACAGTTTTCTAACCGACTCACAGAAGTTGAAAATAGGGTATCGGTAAACGAGGATACACTATATAAGCAGGAACAAAACATAGATGCAAATACTAAAACCCTGAAAGTACTCCAAGCAAAAATCCATGAGTTAGAAGACCGCTCGCGGCGTAATAACCTTAAAATAATTGGCCTCCCCGACAACGGGGATTACGCAGATCTAATTCACTTCTCAAATACAACTCTCCCCATGGCTGTCGGTATCTTACAGAAAGATATACCAATACCAGTAGAAAGGGTACATAGGTTGGGGCCAATTAGGGACGCCATAAATGATAAGAATTATAACAGACCAGTAATGATTAAATATCTTAACTTTCAAGATAAGATGAATATCTTAAAACTTTATAGAAAAATGGAGAATTTATATATTGGCCAAAGTAAAGTTTTAATTTTTCAAGACTATTCCAGTGAGACTGCCTCTAAAAGAAAAGAGTTAGCCCCGTACTGTACCAAACTGATTAACGCTGGCTTCAAAGCTAGACTCATTTACCCTGCTAAAATTGTAATAGAGGAACAAGATGGTAAATGTACCCTCAACAATGTGTTAGAAGCCAGGGAATTTTGTAAAAATAAGAAAATTATCTGGTAAAAAAGGCAGATAAGGATAAGTTATATTAGAAGCATACACAAGTACTATGTGTTTTTTTAATTTTAAAATGTGTATTAGCCGGCTGCGGCTAATAATGCTGACCTGCTTTGAGATGTCTAAATCAGCAACTGACCTGCAGCGCAGGGACTTGAGTGTTGTTTTCTGCTCTTTTTTTTTGTCTCTTTTATTTGATTTTTTTTTTTTTTTTTTTTTCTCTCTCTTTCCTTTTTCTTTCTCTTTCTCTTTTCTTTCTCTTTTTCTTTTCGTTCTCTCTCCCTCTCCCCCTTGCCCTCTCTCTCCCCCACAGTCCATTTCATCTGTCTTGGCCTGCCTCCTTATTATTGTGGATACGGTATATCACTACTTTTCCCCTGATCCCCCAGCACAATGATAGATAAATTAAAATATCTTTCTTGGAATGTTGGCGGAATAACATCTCCTAGTAAAAGGAAAATAATTATCAAACAACTTGCTAGACATAAACCAGATATTGTTTGGCTACAGGAGACACATCTAAAGAGAGCAGAGATGGAGAAGTTCAAATGTAAATGGATAGGTAAGGTCATCTCTTCAGATTGCTCCAGGAGAAGGAAAGGGGTCGCTTTTCTTATTAATAAAAATTTACAATATAGTATTCAGAATATTCAAATTGATACACATGATAGGTGGTTAATCTTACACATTGAGATTGCTGGGGTTCGATATGTCCTGTGCAATATATATGGGCCCAATAATATAGACCAGGCTTTCTGGGACGATATCATTATTAAACTGTCACCCAACATAGACCAGAAAATTATAGTGGCGGGCGACTTCAATCTGACCCCTATGTCTGTCCTTGATAGATTCACCCCTAAACAGTACACCCCTCCTCTTAAAAAAATGCGCTTATTCTGCCAGATCTGTAAAAATCTTAAACTACATGATATTTGGCGTATCCAACACCCTGATACTAAATTATACACCTGCGAATCTAAATCGCATAGATCTTTCTCCCGGATTGATTTTTTTTTAATCTCTAGTCCTCTTCTCAAAGTCAGAAGTAAAGCGCAGATAAATGATATTGTAATTACTGATCACGCCATAATTTCTCTTGAACTGGAACTCCAGCCCCTTCTAGTAGAAGCAACTAACAATTTCTATTTCCCCAAACACCTAATAAACAATATTCCGTTCCAACACTGGTTACGTCATAAATGGCAAGAATATAGTTCTGACAATTATCTACATGCAGATAAACCAGAAATTTTTTGGGAAGCTGCAAAGGCATTCCTACGGGGACAGATTAAAGCTTATATGGTTATAGCCAAAAAGAAATATATTGCACGCGAACTACAGCTATCAAATACAGTCACGAACGCCTATAGAAACTATGTAATTACACCACTAAAGAAATTTTGGGACAAATATAAGATGGCCAGGCAGGACAGGGACCTTTTCTTAAGATCTAAATTGACCATGGAAGAAAGTAGAATGAATGCTCTCTATACAGGACATTACGGTAAATCTGCAAAATATCTGGCCAGACTGGATAAAGTTAGGAAAAAGAATAACACTATTGAGCAGTTAGTAGTGGGTGGTAAGAACCATACAGCATTGGCGGACATTAAAAATGTTTTCTTTGATTATTATCAAAAGATATACACTGCCAAAACAACTGACTCAAAGGACAGTGTGAGGTTCTGGAATAATATCTCATGTCCAATAGTCTCCCCTGACCAGATAGAAGCAATGAATCTTCCCATAACAACTTTGGAAGTCACAAAAGCCTTAGAGGAAGCTAAACTAGGCAAGGCCCCCGGCCCAGATCAATTACCTGCCGAGTTTTATAGATTACTTAAAGATGAGATTGTACCTATCCTTACCTCGTTGTTTAATGAGTATTATGTCAACAAAAAGGCCATGTCCAGATTCTTCTCGGCGTCAATCATCACCCTTATTCTTAAAAAGAATAAAGATCCTTCAGACCCTGGCTCATATAGACCGATTTCTCTACTGAATGTAGACTATAAAATGCTCACAACTATCATTGCTAATAGACTTAAAAATGTATTACAGGAGATTATCCACCCAGATCAGTCAGGCTTTATGATGGGCAGATCTCCAACAAAAAATATTCATAGAACATATATGATCCTTGAACATTTATGGAATAAACTCCATGAAAACAAAGTAGCATGTAAACAAGACTTTGCCCTAGTGATGATTGACGCCGAGAAGGCTTTTGATTCTATTATTTGGCAACACCTCCACAATGCCTTGTCCAACTTTGGTTTTTCTGGAAACATAACCCATTTTGTCAAAGCCATTTATAATTTTCCTATTTCCACGATTCTGGTTAACGGTAGCCAAACCGCGCCTCTTAAACTAGAAAAAGGGACTCGACAGGGCTGCCCCCTTTCCCCCCTGCTTTTTAACATAGCAATAGAACCTATGGCAATATATCTTCGCAAAGAAATCTCAGGCATAAAAATGGGCTCCCAAAGGTGTGTACTCTCCCTATACGCCGACGATCTACTACTCTATTTTAAAAACACTAAAAGAAACATCCCAAAAGCCCTCGAAATCCTAGAACAGTTCAGTCTAATATCCGGCTATAAAGTAAATACTCTTAAATCAGAGATATTATGGGTTTATAAACACAAGGAGAGCTTCCACCAACATAATTTCAGAGAAGTCGAAAGTTTTAGATATTTAGGAATCCAATTACATAGAGATCCTGCGCTATGGTATAAACTCAATTATACAGCTTTCTTTGCTAATATTACATCTAGAATACATCGTTGGTCCTTATTCCCACTCTCACTAACCGCAAAAATAATGCTTATTAAATCTATTCTTTTTCCTCAGTTACTGTATATAATGAACAATCTGCCGCTATTCATTCTGGACAAAGACATTAAGTTTTTTAATAGCACGTGTGCAGATCTTATCTGGAACAAAGGTAGACACATGCTCTCTATTAGAAAGCTCTCCCAAGCTAAGAAATTTGGAGGCCTCGCATTCCCGGATATTAAGTCCTATAATATAGCCATATTGGCACGATTTGGAGTAGACTGGTTACTAGCTGCCGACTATCTAACAAATAGTAACGCGGAGGAGGAGCTCATTAAGCCATTCTCCCTTATAGCGGCTCTACATTGTCCCCATAGACGACTCCCTGAAAAAATTAAATCATTAACCAGTATCTCTAATATTGTTAAAGCATGGCAGCAACTTTGTTCACGGCTAACGATTAACTTTCATATATCCAGCTTCCTTCCTATCATAGGTAACCCAGAGTTTGAGCCAGGACTTCAATATGCAATATATGATGGCTGGGCTAGTAAAGGCCTAATATTGATAGCACAATTATTAGATGAGGGATGGGGGGTACGCACGTTTGAGAATATTGCTACACAGTATAATATCTCGAACAAATCCTTCTATGCATATCTGCAGATCCGTCATTTTATCCAGGAAAAGCTGCAGATGGGGCCCTGGCCAGGGAAATACGATAGGGTTGGAGATTATATTAACGCATATAGTCAGGGGAAGCACTCAATCTCGCTATTGTACAATATATTGCTCGCAAAACAAGGCCAGTTAATTATGGAACAATGTTCAGCATACTGGGCTAGACATCTTAATGAAATTAATGATGAAATAATTAATAAAAGCATTAAATGGGTGAATGACGCACCCCTTCCTTTCTCCTGGAAGGAATCTCATCTAAAACTTCTTAATAACGCATACATTTCACCTAAAAGACATGCCAGCTGGTCCCCAGAAACGCAAGGACAGTGCTATAAATGTAAATCTCCTCTTGCAAATTTATCTCACTGCTTTTGGTACTGTCCAAAAATAAATCAGCTCTGGCGTAAAGTAAATTATTGGTTAAACAAGAATATACAGGAGCCCATTTCATTTGATCTAAACAAAATCTTTTTTATGGTATCAGATCCAGTATCCCATAACCTAGCAAACACCATTATCTTAATAGTTAGGAATCTAATATTAAAAAACTGGAAAAACAATAAAACCCCACCTTTTAGTCTATTTCTCCAAGCGGTTAAAACGCAAATTATGTTCGAGCAACTTAATGTCTCCAATGTCAGCGAAAAACAAATTCAACGATTCTTTAACAAATGGCTGACAGTAATACTGACCTACCCGCTTCCTACACAATACATACTTACCAAAGCATTTCAGAAATCTGCATATTTTGAAGGCTTAATCTTACGCAATATATTCCCTGTATCCTGGTATTAATAACCCCTTGTATATGATGTGGGGGACAGGGGGAGGGGGACGTCGGAGTAGAGAATCACATCTTCCCCCTTCCTTTTTTTTTTTTTTTTTTCTTTCTGTTTTTCTTTTGTTTTTGATGGCTGACTTGAAAATAAATATTTAAAAAAAAAAAAAAAAAGTATTATATGCAAGCTAGGCTCAGGTCATTATAGAAGTATTATCATTTGGGTTATAGTAAAAGCTTGTTCAGGAGCAAGGTCTTTATAATATCTGTTTCTTTATATGCTGGAATACAGAGTTTTGTTTTTTTTGTGCGTATGCGTCATGTTTGTTATGTTATTTTAGTCCAGTTAAAAATTTCAACAGTGAAGTTCTGATTAAGGAGGACAGGATGTAATTATATAATAAATGCAAGTGCCTATTTTCCTTTTTGTATATCCTTACCAAGAGAGTATTGGCTCCATTGATTTTGTTTTTCAGTTATAGAAGGATTAGGTTGAATGGTATTGTTTTTCAGTTTACAATTATGTTAACTTGTCATGATTTGTAAAGAGTTTTTGATACCCTGCGAGGTGAACTGAAAATGTTAAATGTGTTCATTTCAAATTGTATACACTGTTGAATTATAAATAAATATATATATAGAAAAGATTCTGAACAAGCACTGGAAGTTACTTAAAAATGACGAAATATTAGGTCCAAGTCTTCCATCAAGACCACAAGTAGTGTACAAAAAAGTGAAAAATCTTAAGACCATTCTAGCACCAACATATGACAGTAATAGTCGTACAAATGGTGTTAACCAATTGGACATAATGGGCAATAGTCTCTTAGGCTTCTATCCCTGTTTAACCTGTAAATCTTGTGAACACTCAACCAAATGTAGAGAATTCAAATCAAATGTAACAGGAAAATCATACAAGATAAAAGACCTTATTAGATGCTCAGATAGCAACATTATTAATATCATTCAGTGTAAATGTGGTCTACAATATACAGGTGAGACCTCCAGACCCCTACGTACACGTATTAGAGAACATATGTGGTCCATAGAAAATTTTACATTAAAAAGAAATAAAGACTTACCGATTGCTAAACATTTTGGTATGTGTAATAATGGGAATCTAAGCCAATTTTCTTATCTTGGAATAGAAAAAGTCAAAAAGAAATGGAGAGGAGGAAATATAAATAATGATCTTTTAAGAAGAGAAAGTAAATGGATTTTTGATCTAAAAACGTTACATCCACTAGATCTAAATGTCGATTTTGACATTGGCTGTTTCCTAAAAGATTGAACTCCTATTCTATATAATCAGCTTATATACATAGTTTTTATTCTTGATTTTAAGTTATCCATGTATCTTTCTAGTGTTATCTGCTGCTCTTCCTCAAGATACTCTTTATTGTCGCTAATATATGCATTTTTTATATACTTTTTTGTAGAAAATACATTTTATCTATGTGTTTTCTATATATATATATATTTTTTCCCCAAATTTATTTATCATCAAATATACATTCTAATTTGATTATAAATTATATTTGAATTTGTATAAGAAGTTGTTTTACATGTTTATATATGGTCATAATAACCCCCGTGCGGAATGGATACAACTAAAGTTGTGCTTCACAAATAGAGACATATACATATACATGTAATTTGTTCTCTGATACAATATCAGTTGTTCTTTGACACAATATATGTTGAAGGATTGAGTGAACTGTGATAAAACATTATGGCTAAGAAATTGCTTTGGAAAATATACGCCCACTGATGCAATTGAGCCAATAGCCTGATTCAATCGGCTATATATGACACACTTATCTATCTGTTGGGAGCTTGAAAAAGACCCGGTTTACGGGTTGAAACGCGTTGCTCTTTTGTGCTCTATTTTTGTCCCTCTCCGGCCTCCGTAGGTGCATCGTTTCCAGCCACCTGTGCAAAGGTGTTTGCATATTCTGCTGGATCGACTTTTGCTGCCCACTGCGGTTTGGAGTTTTACGCCACGAAAAGGAACTTGCAGGATTCAACCACCGACCTCCGGTGTAAGTAAAAGTGAAAACCTTATTTTGTTGCCTTTTCTGTCGTTTATTGGTCTTCCTCATCTCGTTCCAGCTCCCATTGAAGACATAAATCCTTCTTCAAAGTCTGGGCCATTTGAAAAATCATCGTATCGAATCTCATACTGGGAAACATTAAACCTTTCACGTTGTTCTATTATCACAATTTTTGTATCACATTATTGTTCAAATGTATGCTACACTTCAATATTGCGCCTGATCAGCGCCTGTATATGTATAAATATTTTAATGATTTTATTTCATTTATGTAATTAAATATATATTTTATACACTTCTGTTGTTCACACATCTTTGTTGATTCAGTTCGCACTGGGTGTTATTTGCAAGCATATATTCACTGCATTATATGGTTTAAAAATCACGTTTTTTAATACCTATTTTAAGCTGTTTAGCGCCTGTGTATTTTGAATATTGTGGTCTCTTTCTAGAGTCCATATATATTCTTTCTAAATCACTTTAGTAATTGAGGTTGGGAGTTTCCTCTATATAATCACAGGTTTAATAGTTCTCTTTTTTTTGCGCAGTTAACCCTTTCGTTTTTCTGTAAATTGGCACTAACATTACAGTGTAAATCTTCAGATTTAAAGCCATTATATATAGAAAACAATTTAATAAAGTTGGTGAAAAAATACTTTGATTTCCTACCCAAAAGTGAACATCATGAGCCATTGATAAGAGACACAAAATTATAATATATGATATTGAATATTAAAATATCACCAAGTGATCCAATTACTGGATACCATAGAATAGTATACGCTAACAGAGGCTTCAATATAGTACACCCAAGATATACAATAGTTGGTTAAATATATATGGATAAGATATTCTACCTTATTAGAAAGTGTTTAACAACCCTACAATAATGGTTTATTTTGCTTGACATTAGAACAACAAGAGTCACTGACCTAACACTTTGTGCAAATAAGCTCTTATAATTAAATTTAAAGACCTTGTGCTAAACTATTGGTAAATGATATAAGGCTTTGGTATTCACACTGAGCCAAGTATATCTATTTTCCAGTATAAGTGGAAATATACAACCAATTTACCATTCACACAATTGAGCCACTGACAAAAGACACTACATGACAATATCTGTCTCATTAACAGGGGTGACCTTATTTATTTGGTTTGGAGGATTCACATTATTTAGCTGACAATTCAGACCTTATACTAATCCCAACCAAGGAATAAAAAAAAAACCCAACGTATCTGATAACTACCCCAACATTCGATATATTCACGTGTTAGCCAATACATGCTCCATTGGTCCACAACTTTTTGCAGTTTTTAAATTTTATATTGTTGTTGTTTGTTTTCCAATTTTAAATAAACCAATAAAGGTTATATTTTAACTTCTATCACCTATTCATATCTTCCATTTTGATGGTATAATTACGGTTATTTATTGGGAGAGTGAAGTGCTATATATATGCATACTTCTGTTCAACCTCTATGTTGATTTTGTTCTCTAGTTTATCCATGCATAAGCACTCCAGCTAAGGAAATCTAATCCTACTATAATAGCATCTCCCCTAATATTAATGTAGTGCTGTTGCACCCTTTTTGTTCCTAATTGCAATACTCCTATAGCTATATAGGATTCCAGCAACTTTTAGCACACACCTTTATTCCATATAAAATTATGGCAAGTAAATTTGATTTGGATAAACAGACCAGAGAAAAAAAGAGATTAACTGACTTAAATGAAGTTTTTCAAAACTCAACAGTAGGTAATCAAGATATTAATTGTCTTCCTGCGCTAAAGGCCAGGTTATGTGGTCCTAAAGCTAAAACATTTGAGGTGACACTGAATATATGGAAATAATCACTCAGGACATAAAAGATGTTAGATATAAGCTAATATTTATTATTGATAAAAGAGATGATTAAAATATATTCTATGACAATTTATTTTTAAAAATTTTATTAAAAAATTGATTGAAAATTGAATTTAATTGAATTTGTATTAAAAAGCTGATATATTAAAATATATTCGGCAAAAATAACAGAGGCAAAAAGATAAAGAGATAAAATATAGGTGAGGTGAGTGTACTGAGCAGAGGATATAGTTAGTATACACAGCACATATAATTAGTATGTTAGTATAGTTAGTGGGGTTATTATAACAACAGATGCGGTTAGTATACAACAGGTGTAATGAGTGCAGTGGATTTGATTGAGGTTAAAGTGTAAACTATAAAATGTGTCAGCTAAAGGTGTATAAGCTAAAGGTGTGTGTGCTAAAAATATATTATAAACTAAAATAGTGTAAGCTAAACAGCTATAGATTGAATACACCTAAATTCATGTAGTAGACAGTTGTGCAAAAAAGCAATGTAAATAGAGCTTAGGTTAAAAGGTAAAGTTAATAAAGCTAAGTTAATAAAGCTAGAACAATGTAACTAAAATTTAGTATAAAGAATAGCCATTTCAAACACAATTGTGATAGAACTGTAAAGTGGATCTGAAGTTTTAAAAAAGTTCTTTTCTGTGCACAGATAAAGAGTGTTGGCATATGCAAAATGTTGGGCAAGTGAAATTTTCAGTGCAGTCTCCTTTTAATATTAAAAGTACCTTGTAAGATCAGACTCAAAGTCTGTTTTGTAGTTCAATCCTATAGTAAACGCAAGTGAAGTAATCCGAAGTTCAGGTAATACCAGGTTACCTTAAGCTGCTTTTTTCAAGGAAGCATCTGTCAGGTTGTGAATATAATACCTTATTTCTTTCTTTCCTTGTCCTTTATGGTAAAGCCAGGTTACCACTTTGAAATTCGAGCAGCATACAGGACTGTTGTGGCGTTATTGTGGGGCTTCCGCATCTGGAAGCAGAGTAATTTTTGTCCGGTCTTTTTCCTGCTGATGGTAGTCTGACGTCACAGACTACGGTGGCTCAAATTGGCCAAAAAGAAGTAACGCGTTTCGGTCGTGGACCTTTCTCAAAGCAAAGCAGCTTAAGGTAACCTGGTATTACCTGAACTTCGGATTACTTCACTTGCGTTTACTATAGGATTGAACTACAAAACAGACTTTGAGTCTGATCTTACAAGGTACTTTTAATATTAAAAGGAGACGGCACTGAAAATTTCACTTGCCCAACATTTTGCATATGCCAACACTCTTTATCTGTGCACAGAAAAGAACTTTTTTAAAACTTCAGATCCACTTTACAGTTCTATCACAATTGTGTTTGAAATGGCTATTCTTTATACTAAATTTTAGTTACATTGTTCTAGCTTTATTAACTTAGCTTTATTAACTTTACCTTTTAACCTAAGCTCTATTTACATTGCTTTTTTGCACAACTGTCTACTACATGAATTTAGGTGTATTCAATCTATAGCTGTTTAGCTTACACTATTTTAGTTTATAATATATTTTTAGCACACACACCTTTAGCTTATACACCTTTAGCTGACACATTTTATAGTTTACACTTTAACCTCAATCAAATCCACTGCACTCATTACACCTGTTGTATACTAACCGCATCTGTTGTTATAATAACCCCACTAACTATACTAACATACTAATTATATGTGCTGTGTATACTAACTATATCCTCTGCTCAGTACACTCACCTCACCTATATTTTATCTCTTTATCTTTTTGCCTCTGTTATTTTTGCCGAATATATTTTAATATATCAGCTTTTTAATACAAATTCAATTAAATTCAATTTTCAATCAATTTTTTAATACAATTTTTAAAAATAAATTGTCATAGAATATATTTTAATCATCTCTTTTATCAATAATAAATATTAGCTTATATCTAACATATTTTATGTCCTGAGTGATTATTTCCATATATTCAGTGTCACCTCAAATGTTTTAGCTTTAGGACCACATAACCTGGCCTTTAGCGCAGGAAGACAATTCATATAGATTTTAATCATCAATTTTATCTGGGGATTTTTTGATATCAACCTGTGTACTTTGAGGTAAACTGTTTCAGCGCGCTCTCTCCCTCGATATATTCCAATCAAGATATTAATACAAATAATTTGGACATCCTGTTGAGAGACCTACACAAAAATCTATTTAAACAAGATAAACTGTGGTGGGACCAACAATTCTGTGAACAGTACATTCAGAGAAACTTGATACCCAGAGGGCTAAGGATACAACTATTTCCGGCATTTGAGTTTAAACTGAAAAATCTAAGTGAGGAATGGGAAGAAGCTCTAAGTGAGTGTTCCAATAAATTGATGAAAATTCTCATTAAACATGATTCATATGAATATGAGAGATTAGAGGAAACCATCAAAACTCAAAATGAACAATTAAAGAAATTTGAGAACTTAAAAGAATTTGAGAATGCATACAATAGATATCAAAAAGAATTAGACAAATGTGAAACAGAAATTAAAAACACAATGGCCTAGATTTAGAGTTCGGCGGTAAAAGGGCTGTTAACGCTCCGCGGGTTTTTTTCTGGCCGCACCATAAATTTAACTCTGGTATCGAGAGTTCAAACAAATGCTGCGTTAGGCTCCAAAAAAGGAGCGTAGAGCATTTTTACCGCAAATGCAACTCTCGATACCAGAGTTGCTTACGGACGCGGCCGGCATCAAAAACGTGCTCGTGCACGATTCTCCCATAGGAAACAATGGGGCTGTTTGAGCTGAAAAAAAACCTAACACCTGCAAAAAAGCAGCGTTCAGCTCCTAACGCAGCCCCATTGTTTCCTATGGGGAAACACCTCCTAAGTCTGCACCTAACACCCTAACATGTACCCCGAGTCTAAACACCCCTAACCTTACACTTATTAACCCCTAATCTGCCGCCCCCGCTATCGCTGACCCCTGCATTACACTTTTAACCCCTAATCTGCCGCTCCGTAAACCGCCGCCACCTACGTTATCCCTATGTACCCCTAATCTGCTGCCCTAACATCGCCGACCCCTATGTTATATTTATTAACCCCTAATCTGCCCCCCACAACGTCGCCGACACCTACCTACACTTATTAACCCCTAATCTGCCGAGCGGACCTGAGCGCTACTATAATAAAGTTATTAACCCCTAATCCGCCTCACTAACCCTATCATAAATAGTATTAACCCCTAATCTGCCCTCCCTAACATCGCCGACACCTACCTTCAATTATTAACCCCTAATCTGCCGACCGGAGCTCACCGCTATTCTAATAAATGTATTAACCCCTAAAGCTAAGTCTAACCCTAACACTAACACCCCCCTAAGTTAAATATAATTTTTATCTAACGAAATAAATTAACTCTTATTAAATAAATAATTCCTATTTAAAGCTAAATACTTACCTGTAAAATAAATCCTAATATAGCTACAATATAAATTATAATTATATTATACCTATTTTAGGATTAATATTTATTTTACAGGCAACTTTGTAATTATTTTAACCAGGTACAATAGCTATTAAATAGTTAAGAACTATTTAATAGTTACCTAGTTAAAATAATTACAAATTTACCTGTAAAATAAATCCTAACCTAAGATATAATTAAACCTAACACTACCCTATCAATAAAATAATTAAATAAACTACCTACAATTACCTACAATTAACCTAACACTACACTATCAATAAATTAATTAAACACAATTGCTACAAATAAATAACATTAAATAAACTATCTAAAGTACAAAAAATAAAAAAGAACTAAGTTACAGAAAATAATAAAATATTTACAAACATAAGAAAAATATTACAACAATTTTAAACTAATTACACCTACTCTAAGCCCCCTAATAAAATAACAAAGCCCCCCAAAATAAAAAATTCCCTACCCTATTCTAAAATACAAATATTACAAGCTCTTTTACCTTACCAGCCCTGAACAGGGCCCTTTGCGGGGCATGCCCCAAGAATTTCAGCTCTTTTGCCTGTAAAAAAAAACATACAATACCCCCCCCCAACATTACAACCCACCACCCACATACCCCTAATCTAACCCAAACCCCCCTTAAATAAACCTAACACTACCCCCCTGATGATCTTCCTACCTTGTCTTCACCATGCCAGGTTCACCGATCCGTCCTGGCTCCAAGATCTTCATCCAACCCAAGCGGGGGCTAGACATCCACTGAAGAAGTCCAGAAGAGGGTCCAAAGTCTTCCTCCTATCCGGCAAGAAGAGGACATCCGGACCGGCAAACATCTTCTCCAAGCGGCATCTTCTATCTTCTTCCATCCGATGACGACCGGCTCCATCTTGAAGACCTCCAGCGCGGATCCATCCTCTTCTTCCGACGACTAGACGACGAATGACGGTTCCTTTAAGGGACGTCATCCAAGATGGCGTCCCTCGAATTCCGATTGGCTGATAGGATTCTATCAGCCAATCGGAATTAAGGTAGGAATTTTCTGATTGGCTGATGGAATCAGCCAATCAGAATATAGTTCAATCCGATTGGCTGATCCAATCAGCCAATCAGATTGAGCTCGCATTCTATTGGCTGTTCCGATCAGCCAATAGAATGCGAGCTCAATCTGATTGGCTGATTGGATCAGCCAATCGGATTGAACTATATTCTGATTGGCTGATTCCATCAGCCAATCAGAAAATTCCTACCTTAATTCCGATTGGCTGATAGAATCCTATCAGCCAATCGGAATTCGAGGGACGCCATCTTGGATGACGTCCCTTAAAGGAACCGTCATTCGTCGTCTAGTCGTCGGAAGAAGAGGATGGATCCGCGCTGGAGGTCTTCAAGATGGAGCCGGTCGTCATCGGATGGAAGAAGATAGAAGATGCCGCTTGGAGAAGATGTTTGCCGGTCCGGATGTCCTCTTCTTGCCGGATAGGAGGAAGACTTTGGACCCTCTTCTGGACTTCTTCAGTGGATGTCTAGCCCCCGCTTGGGTTGGATGAAGATCTTGGAGCCAGGACGGATCGGTGAACCTGGCATGGTGAAGACAAGGTAGGAAGATCATCAGGGGGGTAGTGTTAGGTTTATTTAAGGGGGGTTTGGGTTAGATTAGGGGTATGTGGGTGGTGGGTTGTAATGTTGGGGGGGGGTATTGTATGTTTTTTTTTACAGGCAAAAGAGCTGAAATTCTTGGGGCATGCCCCGCAAAGGGCCCTGTTCAGGGCTGGTAAGGTAAAAGAGCTTGTAATATTTGTATTTTAGAATAGGGTAGGGAATTTTTTATTTTGGGGGGCTTTGTTATTTTATTAGGGGGCTTAGAGTAGGTGTAATTAGTTTAAAATTGTTGTAATATTTTTCTTATGTTTGTAAATATTTTATTATTTTCTGTAACTTAGTTCTTTTTTATTTTTTGTACTTTAGATAGTTTATTTAATGTTATTTATTTGTAGCAATTGTGTTTAATTAATTTATTGATAGTGTAGTGTTAGGTTAATTGTAGGTAATTGTAGGTAGTTTATTTAATTATTTTATTGATAGGGTAGTGTTAGGTTTAATTATATCTTAGGTTAGGATTTATTTTACAGGTAAATTTGTAATTATTTTAACTAGGTAACTATTAAATAGTTCTTAACTATTTAATAGCTATTGTACCTGGTTAAAATAATTACAAAGTTGCCTGTAAAATAAATATTAATCCTAAAATAGGTATAATATAATTATAATTTATATTGTAGCTATATTAGGATTTATTTTACAGGTAAGTATTTAGCTTTAAATAGGAATTATTTATTTAATAAGAGTTAATTTATTTCGTTAGATAAAAATTATATTTAACTTAGGGGGGTGTTAGTGTTAGGGTTAGACTTAGCTTTAGGGGTTAATACATTTATTAGAATAGCGGTGAGCTCCGGTCGGCAGATTAGGGGTTAATAATTGAAGGTAGGTGTCGGCGATGTTAGGGAGGGCAGATTGGGGGTTAATACTATTTATGATAGGGTTAGTGAGGCGGATTAGGGGTTAATAACTTTATTATAGTAGCGCTCAGGTCCGCTCGGCAGATTAGGGGTTAATAAGTGTAGGTAGGTGTCGGCGACGTTGTGGGGGGCAGATTAGGGGTTAATAAATATAACATAGGGGTCGGCGATGTTAGGGGTAGCAGATTAGGGGTACATAGGGATAACGTAGGTGGCGGCGATTTGCGGTCGGAAGATTAGGGGTTAATTATTTTAAGTAGCTTGCGGCGACGTTGTGGGGGGCAAGTTAGGGGTTAATAGATATAATACAGGGGTCGGCGGTGTTAGGGGCAGCAGATTAGGGGTACATAAGTATAACGTAGGTGGCGGTCGGCAGATTAGGGGTTAAAAATTTTAATCGAGTGGCGGCGATGTGGGGGGACCTCGGTTTAGGGGTACATAGGTAGTTTATGGGTGTTAGTGTACTTTAGGGTACAGTAGTTAAGAGCTTTATAAACCGGCGTTAGCCAGAAAGCTCTTAACTCCTGCTATTTTCAGGCGGCTGGAATCTTGTCGTTAGAGCTCTAACGCTCACTGCAGAAACGACTCTAAATACCAGCGTTAGAAAGATCCCATTGAAAAGATAGGCTACGCAAATGGCGTAGGGGGATCTGCGGTATGGAAAAGTCGCGGCTGAAAAGTGAGCGTTAGACCCTTTAATCACTGACTCCAAATACCAGCGGGCGGCCAAAACCAGCGTTAGGAGCCTCTAACGCTGGTTTTGACGGCTACCGCCGAACTCTAAATCTAGGCCTAAGAGGGGGAAACTACAAAGAGACATCCAAGACTACAATAACAACAAAGTATATAAATGGAAAAATCAAACCAATATTTCCAATCCTAGAACACATAGGAGAATTAATATTGTTGAAACAGATGTGTCAGACACTGACACAGAGGATTCAGAAATAACAGATAATCCAGTAAGATCAGACGAAACAGAATCTTCAACTTCACAAACATCTAAGATTATTGACAATAGAAAAAGGAAGTCTTTTTTAGAAGAGGATTCAAGCACAGATACGGAGCCACCAGAAGAGGTGGGAGGAACAAACAAAAGACACACAAGAACCCACAACAAAAAATCTCAAAACAAACAACAGACAAGCAAACCGTACAAGAGGAATCCCAGTCCATTCTCAACAATGAGAATGAAAAACTGAGAATTATAAATCTATCTAATTGTATATTATCTGTACATCATTTAAGTGTACTATCGAAAGGTTTATCTTTTTGCCCTAATTCCCAACTAGATAAATTTGAAACAATAAAAGATATACAACTCTTCTTGCGTAAATTACTTTTAAAAAAACATTTTAAGATGAAACAACATTCAGATGCTCCTACTGATCTATTGGAAGATGAACTGGAATCTCTCCAAAACTTAGAAGATCTACTAATGGAACAAATACCATCAGTACAACCAGACTGGCATACCCCCCTTAAAGTCAAATCTAAATTCACTCCCTCCAGCAACACAAGTTCTAGTATTGATATCTTTAATCAGGCGGTCTGTAAGGATATAAACAGTATGAATATTCTTCCAAAAACTAAAAACTTAAGTGCACAAGAACGAAAGGCTCTCAAGGATATGGAATCCTGGGATGATGTGATCATCAGAAATGCGGATAAGGGAGGGAATATTGTAATATGGCCAGAAGAGATGTATGTAAAGGAAGCTGTTACACAACTCAAAAATCGTGAATGTTATAAAGAATTATGGGGAAATCCATTGACACAATTTCATCAACAATATAATTCACTGATTGAGACAGCCAAGAAAAATGGAATCATCACCAATAAAGAATACAAATTCCTCTGCATACCCCACCCAAAAATAGAAACATTCTATCTTATTCCCAAGATCCACAAAAACCAGCAACAACCCCCAGGTCGTCCTATTGTCTCCGGTAATGAAAACCTTACTGAAAAAGCTAGCCAATACATTGAACTCAGGTTGAGACAATTTCTGACCCAACTCCCATCCTATGTCAGAGATACAATGGAACTACTGCAGCAATTGGAAGATATCAATATCTCCAAAAATTCATGGCTTGTCACAGCAGACGTAGAGTCACTCTACACCAGCATTAATCATAAATTAGGACTACAAGCTGTGAGACATTTTCTCAACATGGATAATGAAGAGAGCAAAGAACACAATCAATTTGTCATGGATCTATTGCAGTTTATTCTCACCAAAAACTTATTTTTGTTCAACAATAAATTTTATTTACAAACCCAAGGTACCGCCATGGGTACAGCCTGCGCTCCCACCTATGCCCATCTTTTTTTAGGCTGGTGGGAGCAAACCTGTGTATTCTCTGATACCAACAATCTATATATCCACAATATCCCTCTGTGGATTAGATATATAGATGATATCATGTTTATATGGGAAGGAACTCAAAGTGAACTTGAATCATTCCTCAAAATATTGAATCAAAACAATTTAAACATCAAGCTGACACACGAAGTAAGCCAAACCCAAATCTCCTTTTTGGATCTTTGTATCAAAAAAGAAAACAATGGATGCCTAAGTACTGATCTCTTCAGAAAGAAGACAGCTACCAACAATGTACTCTATGCTACAAGTGCTCATGCTCCTAATACCACCAAGTCTCTGCCTGTAGGTGAATTTTTAAGAATGAGACGCAATTGCTCAGATGAGGCAACCTTCAAAATCAGGGCATCAGAATTAGAGACAAGATTATTAGCCAGAGGATATAGCAAGAGATCTATCCGTAGAGCCAAAAGCAGATCCTACAGAACATCTAGATCAGACTTACTCAAAGTCAAATCTAAAAAGTCAGACAACAAAACACGTCTGATATTAACTTACAATGATCAGTCAAACCAAATTGTAGATATAATTCAAAAAAATTGGCACATATTACAACTCGACCAGAACCTAAAGAAATATGTTGGGGCAAAGCCAGATATTGGATACAGAAGATCTCGAAATCTGAAAGAAATACTCAGCCCCAGCCATTATGTGAAAAAGAATCCACAACGCAAACCTATTGAAAAAGGTTCATTTCCCTGTGGGAGTTGCTCTACATGCAGCCATATGATCAAAAAGAAAAAGACTATCATTGACAGATTTGGCAATCAGCATCCAATCCAAACGTATATAAACTGTAATACTGTAGGAGTCATTTATGCCCTCCAATGTACATGTCCTCAGACCTACATAGGAATGACGACGAGAAAACTCCATACAAGGGTCATGGAACATCTCCGAAACATTCAAAATGCATCTAACGATTTATCCAAAGACAGAAAAATTACTTCAGTGGCTTCCCACTTTATGAAATACCATCAATCCAAGACCTCTGAACTACAATGCTATGGTATACAAAAGATATCATTGGGTCTGAGGGGAGGTGATTTGGAAAAATCACTTCTGAAAATTGAAACAAGATGGATTTATTTAATGGACTGTGTTCAGCCCAAGGGAATGAATGAATTAAACAATTACTCTATGTTTGTATAGAAATATTTCTATTTCTTATATTTTAATTACAAGAAGCTCCAAAGTGGTGATAACACAAAAGACATGTGGAATTTATGAAACTCAGTGTAAATTTAATACTCCTAAATTCAGTGACTAGAATAAAGTGATATTCAATATTAGAATTTTAATATCCAATTCCATCCACGTACCTCCACCTTATTTTTACACAATAACCCCTTTCCTCCCTTTTTTTCCTTTTTAACCACATGTATCATTAATTAAAAATCTTTCACATTTTTTCACGTTTGATATATCAGTTCACAACTACCATCCTTTAGAACCGAGCATGAATATTCAGATTTAGCATGTCATAGTGGTTCATGACAAAATTAAAATTGGGCAATTCAATAACTAAGTTGTAAAACTCTTAAAATCACATTTTTTCTTTTATATATCTTTCATATATTTTTTTATATATTTTATTTTTTATTATGTGTTCACTTGTCTATTAAATTTATGTCCCAATGCACCAAAATGAAAGTAACACTTTTTTCATTTAGTTATGATTATTCCTTTTCTTTCCCCCTTTTTTCACATCTCACTTGTATTTTCATGCACTTACAATTTTTCATACATAACATTCTTATACATACATCACTATAGTATGTAATCCCTGATGTCAATCACAAAATTACCCATGTCAACTGGCCAAATATTAATAACATTGTATTACTTGTTAGGTACAATATCCCACTTTTGTTTTGAGCCACCAACATAAAGTACAAGTATTCAATTCTTTTTCATTCATGCTATTTGTTCCCTTAATCTCAGCCAAATCGATAAATATCTCCCAGTAACCAATCCTCATAGTATTAACATTCATACCATTCGAGTCACGAGCCTTTAGATATTAGGATGGCTCTGATTGGTTATGGATTCAAAAAGAGGGAGGAGCTTAGGTGATAAACATCCGAAGGCGCGAGTGCGCGCCACCTTCGAAAAAGCCGCAACTGAGATGGCGAAACATGTCAGGGGAGGGTGTTGGACCTCTTGTCAACCCCTATCTATTTTAAACAGTGCAAAAGTTTAGACCGTTGAATAGCCAATATGGGCTTAGACCAATGACACTTAGGAGACTGTATTGCTACCGTACAATTTAACTCTAATAATTAAGGCTATCACTTAATGAGTAGATATTAAGTTGGGAGTGAGCCAGACACGTTTTCTTTAACAATCCTAATAGTGATCTATATACTCAAATGTTAAAATAAGTTACAAACAGTCAATATTAACTTAAATTGAATGTCTGTAATAAGGTAGCTCAGCTTTGAGCAGAGTGTTAAGACCTTCTGACATTTACTTGGGAATAACATTAGCACTCGATACAGAGTTTACTTGCAATTGTAGCTATAAAGTAGCAACCTGATAAAATCTAAAACAAGTGTATATTAATACACATAGATAACAACAGGGAGGTTCCCTGTGCTGCTTAAGATAGCTGGCTAAATAATTTCAAGCTGATAGTGCTAACCAACAGATTACTTAAGAGCTCTTATTATTACGCATATATTGTCTATTTTATTACTCATGAACATAATAATACAACTTTTGGTATAGTACTTATAAAGAAGGGTGAATAATCAAGTTGAATTTACATGGGCTAAAATATAGGCTCAACGCCACTTTTGAAAGTAATCTTTATTTCTGCATACTGAAAAGCAGATATCTAGATAACTATATGGGGCGTGATCCGATATACGGCGTAGTTTGCGGCACAAGCGAGGGAACCCGCGTCGCCCGCAGTTTCAGCTCGCATCTCGAGCTATCCAATATACGGCGCCGTCAGATGCTAACGTGCCGTAAGTCGGATAAACCAGCGATGTCCAGAAATCTGCGCAAGTACAAATTTCTGGCGTCGCCAGTGACTTGCGCCACGTTAGAAACTGCCGGCGCCTACAAAACCTGACTAAAGTATGAAATCACAAGCACTGTCTAACACGCCTCCCTAACATAGCCCGACACGTCTAACACGCCTCCCTAACATAGCCCCACACGTCTAACCCTCTATCCGCTATCCCCCCTCACTAGCCTAACAATAAAATATGTATTAATCCCTAAACTGCCGCTCCCAAACCCCGCCGCAACATAATAAAGTTATTAACCCCTAAACCGTCTCCAGCTATATTCAATCTATAACCCCCTAAAGTGAGCCCCTAACACCGCCGCCATCTACCTTACCTACCCCCTAAAGTGAGCCCCTACCCCGCCGCTATCTATTTTAAAATTATTAACCCCTAATCTAATCCCCCTACCCCTCCGCCATCTATATTAAATTATTTAACCCCTAAAATACTAAACTATCCCTACCACTAAACCTAAGTCTAACCCTACAAATAGCCCTGAAAAGGGCTTTTTGCGTGGCATTGCCCCAAAGTAACAGCTCTTTTGCCAGCCCTTAAAAGGGCTTTTTGCGGGGCATGCCCCAAAGAATTCAGCTCTTTTGCCAGCCCTTAAAAGGGCTTTTGGCGGTTCTTTGTCACAAAGTAAACTGCTCTTTTGCCTACAATCTACATCCCCCTACACCGCGGCCACCTATAATTAACCCCTAATCTAATCCCCCTACACCGCCGCCAGCTATATTAACCCTAATTATATTAGGGTTAATATAGTTAATATAGTTATTATATTATATATATTAACTATATTAACCCTAATTATATTAGGGTTAATATAGTTAATATCGTTATTATATTTTATATATATATATTAAGTATAATAACCCTATCTAACTAAACTCTTATTAAAATAAATCTAATATTAATATTATTAATTAAAATATTCCTATTTAAATCTAAATACTTACCTATAAAATAAACCCTAAGATAGCTACAATATAATTAATAATTACATTGTAGCTATTTTAGGGTTTATATTTATTTTACAGGTAAATTGTTAATTATTTTAACTAGGTATAATAGCTATTAAATAGTTATTAACTATTTAATAGCTACCTAGTTAAAATAATTACCCAATTACCTGTAAAATAAATCCTAACCTAAGTTACAAATACACCTACACTATCAATAAATTAAATAAACTACAAATATCTATCTAAAAATACAATTAAATAAACTAAACTAAATTACAAAAAAAAACAAACACTAAATTACAAAAAATAAAAAAATATTACAAGATTTTTAAGCTAATTACACCTATTCTAAGCCCCCTAATAAAATAATAAAGCCCCCCAAAATAAAAAAAATTCCCTACCCTATTCTAAATTAAAAAAAGTTCAAAGCTCTTTTACCTTACCAGCCCTTAAAAGGGCCTTTTGTGGGGGCATGCCCCAAAGAAAACTGCTCTTTTGCCTGAAAAAAAAAAACACAATACCACCCCCCAACATTACAACCCACCACCCACATACCCCTAATCTAACCCAAACCCCCCTTAAATAAACCTAACACTACCCCCCTGAAGATCTCCCTACCTTGTATTCACCACACCGGGCCGAACTCCTCATCCGATCCGGGAGATGTCTTTATCCAAGCGGCAGCAAAGTCTTCTTCCATCCGGCAGCATCTTCCATCAAGCGGCATCTTCAATCTTCATTCGTCGCTCCTCCGACGCGGAGCATCCATCCCGGCCGACGACTGAACGACGAATGAGGTACCTTTAAATGACGTCATCCAAGATGGCGTCCGTCGAATTCCGATTGGCTGATAGGATTCTATCAGCCAATCGGAATTAAGGTAGAAAAATCTGATTGGCTGATTGAATCAGCCAATCAGATTCAAGTTCAATCTGATTGGCTGATTGGTTCAGATTTTTCTACCTTAATTCCGATTGGCTGATAGAATCCTATCAGCCAATCGGAATTCGACGGACGCCATCTTGGATGACGTCATTTAAAGGTACCTCATTCGTCGTTCAGTCGTCGGCCGGGATGGATACTCCATGTCGGAGGAGCGACGAATGAAGATTGAAGATGCCGCTTGATGGAAAATGCTGCCGGATGGAAGAAGACTTTGCTGCCGCTTGGATAAAGACATCGCCCGGATCGGATGAGGAGTTCGGCCCGGTGTGGTGAAGACAAGGTAGGGAGATCTTCAGGGGGGTCGTGTTAGGTTTATTTAAGGGGGGTTTGGGTTAGATTAGGGGTATGTGGGTGGTGGGTTGTAATGTTGGGGGTGGTATTGTGTTTTTTTTTTCAGGCAAAAGAGCAGTTTTCTTTGGGGCATGCTTTTAAGGGCTGGTAAGGGTAAAAGAGCTTTGAACTTTTTTTAATTTAGAATAGGGTAGGGAATTTTTTTTATTTTGGTTGGCTTTATTATTTTATTAGGGGGCTTAGAATAGGTGTAATTAGCTTAAAAATCTTGTAATATTTTTTTTTATTTTTTGTAATTTAGTGTTTGTTTTTTTGTGTAATTTAGTTTAGTTTATTTAATTGTATTTTTAGATAGATATTTTAGTTTATTTAATTTATTGATAGTGTAGGTGTATTTGTAACTTAGGTTAGGATTTATTTTACAGGTAATTGGGTAATTATTTTAACTAGGTAGCTATTAAATAGTTAATAACTATTTAATAGCTATTATACCTAGTTGAAATAATTAACAATTTACCTGTAAAATAAATATAAACCCTAACATAGCTACAATGTAATTATTAATTATATTGTAGCTATCTTAGGGTTTATTTTATAGGTAAGTATTTAGATTTAAATAGGAATATTTTAGTTTATAATATACAGGTATACCTCACTTTACAGCGCTTCACTTTACAGCGATTTGCTAATACAGCGCTTTGTGGAGCTAAAGTTCAACCTCCAAGGATTTTGAAACAGTGCTATTATCATTGTGAGATTGCTAGAAAAGTGAATGGCACCATTTTGTTATGCTTAGTTCAATCTGTTTATAGCATTGCAGTGCAATCTGTGTCTCAGTGCTATAGTCTGGCAAATTTTACTACAGTAATTGTCACAATTTTACAGGTACAGTATTTATTGAATACTAATTGAATACTTGCTGTGCTAGTGTTAAACTAAACATAGCACTATTGCACCCCTAATATATGTTAGTTCAAACATGTTTTCAGGATTTTAAACACTGAAAAGAAAGCTAAAACTGCCTTGTTTCACTTTAAGGCGGTTTTCACTTTACAGCGAGGCTCCGGTCCCTAACCTGCTGTATGAGCGGGGTATACCTGTAAATTAGATTTATTTAATAAGAATTTAGTTAGGGGTGTTAGGGTTAGATAGAGTTAATATAGTTAATATATATAATGTAATAACTATATTAACTATAATATACTTAGTGTTAATATAGATAATATAGCTGGCGGCGGGGTAGGTAGATTAAATTAGGGGTTAATAATTTTAATATAGATGGCGGCGGTGTAAGGGGCTTACATTAGGGGTTAATACCATTAATATAGGTGGCGGCGGTGTAGGGAGGGCAGGTTATAGGACAAAAGAGCTGTTAACTTTGGGGCAAAGCCCCGCAAAAGGCCCTTTTAAGGGCTGGTAATAGAGCTTATTACTTTATGTATATTAGATTAGGGGTTAATAATATTAATATAGCTGGCGGCGGTGTAAGGGGTCAGATTAGGGGATAGATCAGGTAGATGGTGGCGGTTTTAGGGGCTCACATTAGAGGATAGATCAGTTAGATGGTGTATTTGTAACTTAGGTTAGGATTTATTTTACAGGTAATTGGGTAATTATTTTAACTAGGTAGCTATTAAATAGTTAATAACTATTTAATAGCTATTATACCTAGTTGAAATAATTAACAATTTACCTGTAAAATAAATATAAACCCTAACATAGCTACAATGTAATTATTAATTATATTGTAGCTATCTTAGGGTTTATTTTATAGGTAAGTATTTAGATTTAAATAGGAATATTTTAGTTTATAATATACTGTAAATTAGATTTATTTAATAAGAATTTAGTTAGGGGTGTTAGGGTTAGATAGAGTTAATATATATAATGTAATAACTATATTAACTATAATATACTTAGGGTTAATATAGATAATATAGCTGGCGGCGGGGTAGGTAGATTAAATTAGGGGTTAATAATTTTAATATAGATGGCGGCGGTGTAAGGGGCTTACATTAGGGGTTAATACCATTAATATAGGTGGCGGCGGTGTAGGGAGGGCAGGTTATAGGACAAAAGAGCTGTTAACTTTGGGGCAAAGCCCCGTAAAAGGCCCTTTTAAGGGCTGGTAATTGTAATGTGTTTTATTTTGTTGGATCTCAACTGCCGTAAAGTGTGAATGTTTCACTCTAAAATACAGACTATTATTTCAGCATAGGCTGTGATGATTCAGAGTGAGTTTTAATATATGATGAATTGAAGTATGAGTATATATTTGTAGTGATAAGCTACAATTAATGTGTAGCAATATTCCAAACTATAACTGAAAAGGAAGTACAAGAACTTTGAATTAATATTCAGAAAAGATAAGCAGTAAATTCCAGTATTGATACTTTTTGTTTAGCTATGGAGCAAGTGATATGTGGACTAACCAGCGTTAAACCTGATTGTAGTAGTAACCGAGTAATATGTAGTGAGAGAGAACACAGAAAGCTGCAGCTGCTGACAGGGGCGTGTCAAGTACACAGGAGTTCCCCTGCAGATGACGTCAGAGCTGATCCGTAGCGTTACAGTGAAAATGGTTTGTTACAAATGTTATATTGAAACAGAAGTAGCGATATTATAATATATGCAGCAATTAGATCAGTTAACTGTGTGGCAGCAACTTAAGATTTTATGTTACTTGCGGTTACTCCTTGAAAGTCCCGGTTTGTACTGCTTGCAGGTGTCTGATGAAAAAGGTCCAATCCTCAGGGTAAAAGTAACTTAGATGAATTAAATTCGTTCACTGGGTAGCAGCTTGTAGTAACAGTTCCTGCTGGTAATTGTAATCCAATAACTTGTAGTAGCAAATATCTTCAATTCATGAAATAATGCACAGGTTAAGAAATGGATGCATAGAGCTTATCTGATATGAATTTAATAACTAAGCACTTGTTTGGGGCGGAGACATGACTTAAATAGAGGTGTAAGGTGAGCTGTATAAGAAAAAAGGAAAACCAGGAGTGGAATCCTTACACGTCCCCCCCCTCAAGCAAGCCGACCACGGCTGGATGTTTTGGTCTGTGGGGAAAACGTCTGTGGAAATGTGCAACAAGCCTTGTAGCATCAATATGAGTATGAGGCTCCCAGGAGTCTTCTTCAGATGAAAACCCCTTCCATCTCACTAGATACTGAAGTTCACCATTATAATATCTGGAATCCAAGAGATCCTGAACTTCATACATGTTTGTGTCCAGGCATACCGGATCAGGAGGAAGGAGAGGAGTAGGAGGGTGTCGACCTGTATAAGGCTTCAGTAAAGAGACATGGAAGGTAGGGTGTATTACCAAATTATCAGGTAGATCCAAGGTAACTGCATTCTCATTTACTATGTGAGTGATCTTGAATGGGCCTATGAATAGACTAGCCAATTTCTTCTTGGGAAGATGTAACTTGATATTTTTTGTTGACAACCACACGAAGTCTCCTACTTCATACTTTGGAGCAACTCTACGTCTTAAGTCATAATACTTTTTCTGAGATGCTTGTGCATGCTGTATGTTTGTAGATAGATGATGGAAGTTTTCTGATAGGCGTTGTAGTAATTCGTCAACAGATGGTGTATTTTCAGAAGAGGAATGCTGAAAATTGAATCTAGGATTGAACCCATAGTTAGCAAAAAAGGGAGAGTAATTTGTGGTACTGTTGATAGTGTTATTGTAGGAAAATTCTGCCATAGCAAGAAAAGATGACCATTTATGTTGATGGTATGAGCAGTAGCAACGTAAGTATTGTTCGAGCCATTGGTTCAATCTTTCAGTTTGTCCGTTGGTTTGTGGGTGGAAAGCAGTACTTAGCCGTTGTTCAATTTGCAGACTTGTAGTGAGTGTCTTCCAAAACCTTGAGGTAAATTGGCTACCTCTATCTGTGAACAAAACAGTCGGTAAACCATGATGCCTTACAATGTTGTTCAGAAACAAATGTGCAGTTTCTGAAGAAGTAGGCAACTTGTGGTAAGCAATGAAATGTGCCATTTTAGTAAAGTGGTCAGTAACGACTAAAATGGTGGTGAAACCAGAGCTTGGCGGTAGTTCTACGATAAAATCCATACCAATGTGAACCCAGGGTGAATTGGGTATGTCCAAAGGCATGAGGAGTCCGTAGGGAGGTCTTCTCTCGGGTTTGGATACTGAGCAAGTAATACACTGCTGAATGTAGATCTTGATAGAATTTTCCATGGATGGCCACCAGTAAGTTCTGCTTACTAATTCCTTAGTGCGTCTGATACCTACATGACCAAGTAAGGGAGGATCATGGTGTTCTTTAATAATTTGTGCTCTGAGTGGTTCAGGTACGTAAATTTGAGAACCATGATAATATAATCCATCTTTCTTAATTAGGGAGTTCAGAAGTGCTTGTTTTTCCAACCCTAAGGCGGCTTCATAGTCTGGAACTGATATAGATAATGAAGCGAGGAATTTAGTGGGTGATAGGATACAACTAGGTGTATATTCAGGAATGGGTCTAGGATCTCTGCGGGAGAGTGCATCTGCCTTTGCATTTTTCGATCCAGGTCTATACAGAATCTGGAAATCAAAACGACTGAAGAAGAGGCTCCATCTAACCTGTCTCCCAGATAAAGTTTTGTTGTTCTGTAGAAACTCAAGGTTACGATGGTCTGTATAAATTATGATGGGATGAGATGTACTTTCTAGGAGATGTCTCCAAAATTCCAAAGCTCTTTTGATGGCAAGTAATTCTTTATCCCCTATGGAGTAATTCATTTCTGCAGAGGACATAACTTTTGAAAAGAAGCCGATAGGAAATAGAGGTTCTTTGAGTGTCTTACGTTGTGATAAGACTGCACCGAGTGCATAATCCGAAGAATCCACTTCCAATATATATTGTAGGTCGGGATCAGGATACTTTAAAATAGGAGCTGAGGAAAAGGACTCTTTGAGGAAATTGAAAGCATCAGCAGCTTCTTTCGACCATCTGAACACGCAATTGGAACTAGTAAGTTTGGTAAGAGGTTTCGAAATACTCGAGAAATTTCGGATGAATTTCCTGTAGTAATTACTGAACCCGAGGAATTTTTGTAGATCTTTTCTGTTCATAGGAGTTGGCCAAGATTTTACTGCCTCAACTTTTCCTTCTTGCATTTGAATGCCTTCAGGGCTGATGGAATAACCCAGGAAATCTATGGTTGTAGTATGAAAAATGCATTTTTCCAGTTTGGCATAAAGTCGGTGAACCTGGAGACGAGATAAAACCCAACTAACGTGTTTGATGTGGTCAGTAGTATTGGAGGAATAAATCAGAATGTCATCTAAATAAACTATGACACAAATATCGAGTAAATCATGAAAAATTTCATTTATAAAGAATTGGAAGGTTGCTGGTGCGTTGGTGAGTCCGAAAGGCATAACTAGGTATTCATACAACCCATATCTTGTTCTAAAAGCCGTGAGCCATTCATCCCCCTCTCTGATGCGTACAAGGTTGTATGCGCCCCTCAGATCCAATTTAGTATAGATAGTGGCATGTCTTAGTCTCTCTATGAGTTCCGGAATGAGTGGCAGTGGGTAGCGATTTTTTATGGTGATCTTATTTAGTTGTCTAAAATCAATAATAGGGCGTAAAGAGTTATCCTTGTTTCGGACAAAAAACATACCAGCACCAGCTGGTGAGACAGAAGGACGAATGAATCCTTTCTTCAAATTCTCATCTAAATAGCTTTTCAGATGGTCTAATTCAGATTGACATAGAGGATATAAATGTCCTATGGGTGGAGTTGTACCTGGTTTTAACTCTATGGGGCAGTCATAGGATCGATGAGGAGGAAGTGTTTCAGCCTCTTTTTTACTGAAAACCTCAGCAAAGTGACTGTATTCAATTGGTACAAGAGTGTCAGAAGTGGGGTTCAGAGAAAGTAGTGACTGCCTAATACAAGTTTGTTGGCAGTATTGTGAGTTTAAATGTATGTCTAAAGATTTCCAACTGATCTGAGGTTCATGTAGTTGTAGCCAAGCCAACCCAAGAACAATTGGAAATAATGGAGATGTAATCACATCAAAAGAGAGATGTTCATGATGATTGTTTAATGTTGTGACAGAAAGAGGAATGGTATGATGTGTAATAGGTCCAGAAGAAATCTCAGAGTCATCAACAACAAGAAGAGAAATAGGAGACAATTTCTTAATCAGTGGTATTTTATTGATAGAGACTAATGAGCTGTCAATGTAGTTGCCTTGAGCTCCGGTGTCAACGATAGCAGGGACGGAGATCTGTTTACTTGCCCACTGTAAAGACAAAAGTAGAGAACAGTGAAGTGGTTTATTAAGTACTACTTGAGAGGTAAAGTTAGTGCTACACTTACTGTTCTTTTTCTGAGGTATGATAGGGCAGTCCTTAAGACTGTGAGCTGGATCACCACAATACATGCAAAGGCCCCGGGTCTTTCTTCTCATACGTTCATCCGGTGTTAGCGGTCCCCTGAAGATGCTGATATCCATAGCTTCAGCTCCGCTGGGACTAGTAGACCTAAGAGTAGGTTGGTTAGGACTGGGGACCTTTTCCTTTTTGTATGGCTGGTCTGAGTATTGTCGTTCAGATCTTCTCTCCCTTAATCTTCTATCTATATGGCTACTTAATTTCATAAGAGCCTCAAGTGTCTCTGGCAATTCGGTTCTGGCTAATTCATCCTTGACTGCATCCGAAAGACCAAGCCTAAATTGATTTCTGAGGGCTATGGCATTCCATTGGGAGTCAATGGAGTACAGTTTGAACTCCGTTATGTAATATTCCACAGGTCTGGAACCTTGTTTAAGTTTCCTCATTTTGCTCTCAGCTGTAATTTGGAGGTTGGTATCATTATACAATTCATCCATGACGTCAAGAAATGCCGAAAAGGATGATAGGACCGGATTATTAGTTTCGAATAGTGTGTCAGCCCATATACGGGGTTCTCCCCTTAAGTAGCTTATCATGCAGAGAACTTTCACCCTATCATTTGGATAGGTCCTAGGCTTGAGAGAAAAATTAAGAAGGCAAGCATTCTTAAAGTGGCGGTATTGATTTCTGTCTCCTTGAAAATATTCTGGAGGAGCAACAAAGGGTTCAGGAGAGGTCTCTTGGGCTGGTAGCTTAGGATTGATGGAATCTTTTATAACGTTTCTCAAAGTCTCATTTTCCAATTGTAAATCTCTTAGACCCTGGCTGAGTTGGTCTACCCTTTGTGACAGGTTAAAGACAATTTGTGGGAGTTCGGCTGGATCCATAATAATGGCTTAGTTATTCTGTAATGTGTTTTATTTTGTTGGATCTCAACTGCCGTAAAGTGTGAATGTTTCACTCTAAAATACAGACTATTATTTCAGCATAGGCTGTGATGATTCAGAGTGAGTTTTAATATATGATGAATTGAAGTATGAGTATATATTTGTAGTGATAAGCTACAATTAATGTGTAGCAATATTCCAAACTATAACTGAAAAGGAAATACAAGAACTTTGAATTAATATTCAGAAAAGATAAGCAGTAAATTCCAGTATTGATACTTTTTGTTTAGCTATGGAGCAAGTGATATGTGGACTAACCAGCGTTAAACCTGATTGTAGTAGTAACCGAGTAATATGTAGTGAGAGAGAACACAGAAAGCTGCAGCTGCTGACAGGGGCGTGTCAAGTACACAGGAGTTCCCCTGCAGATGACGTCAGAGCTGATCCGTAGCGTTACAGTGAAAATGGTTTGTTACAAATGTTATATTGAAACAGAAGTAGCGATATTATAATATATGCAGCAATTAGATCAGTTAACTGTGTGGCAGCAACTTAAGATTTTATGTTACTTGCGGTTACTCCTTGAAAGTCCCGGTTTGTACTGCTTGCAGGTGTCTGATGAAACAGGTCCAATCCTCAGGGTAAAAGTAACTTAGATGAATTAAATTCGTTCACTGGGTAGCAGCTTGTAGTAACAGTTCCTGCTGGTAATTGTAATCCAATAACTTGTAGTAGCAAATATCTTCAATTCATGAAATAATGCACAGGTTAAGAAATGGATGCATAGAGCTTAGCTGATATGAATTTAATAACTAAGCACTTGTTTGGGGCGGAGACATGACTTAAATAGAGGTGTAAGGTGAGCTGTATAAGAAAAAAGGAAAACCAGGAGTGGAATCCTTACAGTAATAGAGCTTATTACTTTATGTATATTAGATTAGGGGTTAATAATATTAATATAGCTGGCGGCGGTGTAAGGGGTCAGATTAGGGGATAGATCAGGTAGATGGTGGCGGTTTTAGGGGCTCACATTAGAGGATAGATCAGTTAGATGGTGGCGGTTTTAGGGGCTCACAGTAGGGGATAGATCAGTTAGATGGTGGCTGTTTTAGGGGCTCACAGTAGGGGGTTAGTTTATGTAGATGGAGGCGGTTTAGGGGTTAAATACTTTATTAGGGATTGCGGCGGGGGATCGCGGTTGACAGGTAGATAGACATTGCTCATGCGTTAGGTGTTAGGTTTTATTTAGCAGATCGCGGTTGACAGCTAGATAGACATTGCGCATGCGTTAGGTGTTAGGTTTATTTAGCAGCTAGTTTAGGGAGTTACGGGGCTCCAATAGTCAGCGTAAGGCTTCTTACGGCTGCTTTTTGTGGCGAGGTGAAAATGGAGTAAGATTTCTCCATTTTCGCCACGTAAGTCCTTACGCTGTATATTGGATACCAAACTGCGCTGGTTTGGTATACCTGCCTATGGCCCAAAAAACTACAGCCGACGGCAGAAATATACGCGCGTAACTTCTAGGTTACGCCGTATATAGGATACCAAACCCGCGCAAATATTGGCGTCGCCAGCTTTTGCGGGCGACGATTTTTATCGGATCGACCCCAGAGCTGTAAATTGGCACTAACATTACAGTGCAAATCTTCAGATTTAAAGCCATTATATATAGAAAAAAATTTAATAAAGTTGGTGAAAAAATACTTTGATTTCCTACCCAAAAGTGAACATCATGAGCCACTGATAAGAGACACAAAATTATAATATATGATATTGAATATTAAAATATCACCAAGTGATCCAATTACTGGATACCATAGAATCATATACGCTAACAGAGGCTTCAATATAGTACACCCAAGATATACAATAGTTGGTTAAATATATATGGATAAGATATTCTACCTTATTAGAAAGTGTTTAACAACCCTACAATAATGGTTTATTTTGCTTGACATTAGAACAACGAGAGTCACTGACCTAACACTTTGTGCAAATAAGCTCTTATAATTAAATTAAAAGACCTTGTGCTAAACTATTGGTAAATGATATAAGGCTTTGGTATTCACACTGAGCCAAGTATATCTATTTTCCAGTATAAGTGGAAATATACAACCAATTTACCATTCACACAATTGAGCCACTGACAAAAGACACTACATGACAATATCTGTCTCATGAACAGGGGTGACCTTATTTATTTGGTTTGGAGGATTCACATTATTTAGCTGACAATTCAGAACTTATACTAATCCCAACCAAGGAATTAGAAAAAAAACCAACGTATCTGATAACTACCCCAACATTCAATATATTCACGTGTTAGCCAATACATGCTCCATTGGTCCACATCTTTTTGCAGTTTTTAAATTTTATGTTGTTGTTGTTTGTTTTCCAATTTTAAATAAAACAATAAAGGTTATATTTTAACTTCTATCACCTATTCATATCTCCCATTTTGATGGTATAATTACAGTTATTTATTGGGAGAGTGAAGTGCAAAGTAGAACACAAATTACCCTGCAGATCTGTACTTGTACGTATTAAATGCGCAGGGAATATTGTGTTCATGGTGGACAAATGTTTTAGGAATTTGTGACAACAACTTAACCCTTTCATGACAGGGTAATTTGTCTACATCTGAACAACTATCCAATGTAAACAAATTGAAATCCAACGGTCGCGTCAGGGGGCCTCCCTATGACGCTAGGCACGCTCTCCAGACCGTGATCGCATTCTGGAAGCGCCGTTGGCTTCAGGACAGCCAAATGGGAAGGACGTTCTATTGCGTCCTAACAGCGTTAAAGCCCGGCACGGTAAGGACGGAATAGAACGTCAGAACAGTGTTAAAAGGTTAAGTATCCGAGAAATAATTTGTGAGATTGTATTAGTTCATGAAGAATGTGTGAATTTAATGAAGAGGAATAGTAAGACCATAATTTACCTCCAATGACTCATACTTGCAGGGGTCTGGCATTAGCATTTTGCGAAGAAGATTTTCACAGTCAGTAGTGATGTAATCAGGAACAAAGTCACAAAAGGCGTTTATGCCGATCTTTCTCATTGCCTAAGAAAACCAATACAAACAAGGGTGAGCAAGTCTGATGTTACTCAGCACTGTCCTTGTGTAAAATATAACTGATGCAGCTCTTAGGATAGGAAAGTCACAATTAAACTTGCATGATTCAGATAGAGCAGGTCATTTTAAGACACTTTTAAATTCACTTCTATTTTAAAATATGCTTTGTTCTCTTGGTATCCCTTGTTGAAAAAGAATACACACATATCCTACACTAGTGGGAGCTGCTGCTGATTGGTGCCTGCACACATTTGTCTCTTGTGATTGGCTGACTAGATGTGTTCATCTTGCCGCCAGCAGTGTAATGCTGTTCCTTCAGCAAAGGATAACAAGAGAATGAAGCAAATTTGGTAATAGAAGTAAATTAAAAAGTTGTTTAAAATTGCATGTTCTATCTAAATCATGAAAGAAAATGATGGGGTCTTCTCTCCCTTTAATCTAGCAATGAAAGTAAAAACATAATTTGTGCCAAATGTATTCTCTCCCCGCTCCTGAGGAATATTTCATACAAATTGTACCTTTGAGTGACACTTACCACTTGTGCTGCGCCGTAAGGTGGCTTGGAGAAGCCGATCAAATCATAAAGGATCCTCCCAAGGCCCTGTATATCTATTTGTAGCCCAAAATGATTTTTAGTTTCTGAAGAGAAGATTGTGCTTACACCAAAATCCGCGACTTTGATGTTTCCATCTTCGTCTATAAGGATATTCATGGTCTAAAATAAAGGAAATATGCTCTTAGTTTAAAAAAAAACTTTATTGATTTAGCAGTTAGCATTTGTATCTGTTTAGTGATATTGCTTTCTTTCAGGGCTGTTTCTAAGGGCGGGCAGACCGGGCAGTGGGAGCAATAAGGAGCGCTTTAAAAAATAAATAAATAGGAAGCAGTGGGGAGCACTTTTAAAAAAAAAAACTTTATTATTTTTTTTTTTTTAATTATGTTAAAGTGGCAGTGCTTGCTTGCTTGATAAACTACTTGTATAGCAAAGGTTAAAATACACAGATCGCATATACATTAAAATAATAATAATAATAATAATATATATATATTTGAAAGGAAGCTGTTATGTTAATTGGCTGCATTGGATGTCACTCATACTAATGGAGCAACAAGATCACAAAGGGGGCGTGTTAAGACCGGATAACTACTTAGAGCTCAAACGGAAAGTAAAAAGGAGAGGAATCACCCTGAGGAAAGCAGTCTCCTATCTCACTGATCTGTGTCACTAAAGAGGTGATGCTTTATGCATATGACAAATTATTCATGGTCTTTACATAATGATATGAACATATTTTTTTGTTTTACTAAGCTTATTTAAAAAAGTGCTTTATAAAAATTGGGTTTCCACATACTAAGGAACAGGTTTTCTGTTACGGACTGTTGAATTAAAAAAAAAAAATCTTTTTGACATTATGCCTTTTTTTTAATTTACTTAATAGTGATGGGTGTGTGTATGTGTCATTTACTCCATAACGGCAATGGCGAGTTTTCACAAACTCACATGTGAGTGCTTGTGTCTGCTATTACTGCCTGTGTGTGTGTGTGTGTGTATGCCTATCTATCCCTGCCTGTGTGCGTATCTGCCTATTACTGCCTGTGTGTGTCTGTGTATGCCTATCTATCCCTGCCTGTGTGTGTATCTGCCTATTACTGCCTGTGTGAGTGTGTATGCCTATCTATCCCTGCCTGTGTGTATATCTGCCTATTACTGCCTGAGTGTGCGTGTGTGTGCCTATCTATCCCTGTCTGTGTGTGTATCTGCCTATTACTGCCTGTGTGTGTGTATGCCTATCTATCCCTGCCTGTGTGTATATGTGCCTATTACTGCCTGAGTGTGTGTGTGTATATATATCCCTGCCTGTGTGTGTGTGTGTACCTGCCTATTACTGCCTGAGTGTGTGTGTGTATCCCTGCCTGTGTGTGTGTATCTGCCTATTACTGCCTGAGTGTGTGTGTATCCCTGCCTGTGTGTGTGTACCTGCCTATTACTGCCTGTGTGTGTGTGCGTATGCCTATCTATCCCTGCCTGTGTGTGTATGTATCTGCCTATTATTGCCTGTGTGTGTGTGTGTATGCCTATCTATCCCTGCCTGTGTATGTGCCTTCTTTTACTGCCTGAGTGTGTGTGTGTATGCCTATCTATCCCTGCCTGTGTGTGTATGTATCTGCCTATTACTACCTGTGTGTGTGTGTATGCCTATCTATCCCTGCCTGTGTATGTGTCTTCTTTTACTGACTGAGTGTGTGTGTGTGTGTGTGTGTGTGTGTATGCCTATCTATCCCTGCCTGTGTGTATATCTACCTATTACTGCCTGTGTGTGTATGCTTATCCCTGCCTGTGTGTGCATGTCTCTGTCTATTACTGCCTTTGTGTGTGTGTGCATGCATATCTATCCGTGCCTGTGTGTGCATGTGTCAGCCTATTACTTCCTGTGTGTGTATGCCTATCTATCCCTGCGTGTGTGTGCATAGATCTGCCTATTACTGCCTGTCTGTGTATCTGCCTATTACTGCCTGTGTGTGCATGTATCTGCCTATTACTGCCTGGGTGTGTATGCCTTTTTATCCCTTCCTGTGTGTGCATGTATCTGCCAATTATTGTCTGTGTGTGCATGTATCAGCCTATTACTGCCTGTGTATGTATGCCTATCTATCCCTGCCTGTGTGTGCATGTCTCTGTATATTACTGCCTGTGTGTGTGTGTGTGTGTGTGTGTGTATGCCTATCTATCCGTGCCTGTGTGTGCATGTGTCAGCCTATTACTTCCTGTGTGTGTGTGTGTATGCCTATCTATCCCTGTGTGTGTGTGCATAGATCTGCCTATTACTGCCTGTATGTGTATCTGCCTATTAATGCCTGTGTGTGCATGTATCTGCCTATTACTGACTGTGTGTGTATGCCTATTTATCCCTGCCTGTGTGTGCATGTCTCTGTCTATTACTGTCTGTGTATGCATGTCTCTGTCTATTACTGCCTGTGTGTGCATGTCTCTGTCTATTACTGCATGTGAGTGCATGTATCTGCCTATTATTGTCTGTGTGTGCATGTATCTGCCTATAATTGCCTATGTGTGCATGTATCTGTCTATTACTGCCTGTGTGTGCATGTCTTTGTCTATTACTGCCTGTGTGTGAATGTTTCTGTCTATTACTGTCTGTGAGTGCATGTCTCTGCCTATTACTGTCTGTGAGTGCATATCTCTGTCTGTTACTGCCTGTGTGTGCATGTCTCTGTCTGTTCCTACCTGTGTGAGCACATCTTTGTCTATTACTACCTGGGTGTGCATGTATCTGCCTATTATTGTCTATGTGTGCATGTATCTGTCTATTATTGTCTGTGTGTGCATGTCTGTGTCTATTACTGCCTGTGTGTGAATGTCTTTGTCTATTACTACCTGTTTGTGCAGGCCTATGTCAATTACTACCTGTTTGTGCTTGTTGCTGTCAATTACTACCTGTTTGTGCATGTCTCTGTCAATTACTGCCTGTGTGTGCATGTATCTGCCTATTATTGTCTGTGTGTGCATGTCTTTGTCTATTACTGCCTGTGTGTACATGTCTCTGTCTGTTAATGCCTGTGGGTGCACGTCTCTGTCTATTACTGCCTGTGTGTGCATGTCTGTCTATTACTGTCTGTGAGTGCATGTATCTGTCAATTACTGTCTGTGTGTGCATATCTCTGTCTATTACTGTCTGTGTGTGCATGTTTCTGTCTATTACTGTCTGTGTGTGCATATCTGTCTATTACTGTCTGTGAGTGCATATCTCTGTCTATTACTGTCTGTGAGTGCATGTCTCTGTCTATTACTGTCTGTGTGTGCATGTATCTGTCTATTACTGTCTGTGTGTGCATATCTCTGTCTATTACTGTCTGTGTGTGCATGTCTCTGTCTATTACTGCCTGTGTGTATAGTATATTTGAAAAATAAACAGTTATTACAGTTCTTTATCAAATTATGTATTGTGCGAAAATCTCATAGACTTTAATAGTGAATTTTGTAAAAAGAAATTGTTATAACTTTCTAAATAATTGTAATAGACCCCTAAATATGTTACAAATACACCCAGTGACATATTGCAATCCTTTAGAAAATCTTACATGATGACTTTTTTTGCAAAGTTCAACTTTAAAGTCGATTGGAAGCTTTGTAGATACATTTTGTATAAGAATTTAAAGGGATTGATTATGCATTAAACAAATAAATATGCATAGCTATAAGAAAAGTATAAATATAATGGCAATTAGTAAAAGATATAAAGATATTATCTAAAAATATCTTTATATTTGGAAAAAACCATTGCAGTAGAAAAAGAACATATTTAAAGGGATAGGAAAGTCAAAATTAAACTTTCATAATTCAGGATACACCAAACAAATTTAAGACAATTCTATTATTCTTGTTCTCTTGGTATCCATTGTTGAAAAGCATATGTACATATCCTTAGCAGCAGCAATGCACTACTAGGAGCTAACGGGTGGTTGGCCGCAACACACATTTGTCTCTTGTCATTTGCTCACCAGATGTGTTCAGCTAGGTCCCAGTAGTGCACTGCTGCTTTGGAGCTGGCCTCTAAATGACAGAGTGACATGCAAGGTCTAGGAGGGGGACTTTAGAATCTGTGAGGGGGGCGCATTTTGGAATTTTGCCCTGGGAGCCAGAGTCTCTAGAAACTGCCCTGCTTCTAATGTCATGTAGAACGGTGAGGGGGAATTTCAGTGTGTTTTGCCCATGTGCAAATCCAGTGTTAAATTGTAAACCTCTTGGGGTTCTATATAAAAATGATAAGTGTTGTCCTGGGGTTTCATTTAAAAAGTGCAGCCGATGAACAATAAAAAGAACTGATTGTGATTGTTATGACATTAAACTTGCTCCTCTACAGCCGTTAACTCCGTGATAAGTATTAAAAGACGGATAGTTAGCAACCCCTGTATGAGACGTATTTTGAAATAATTTTGTGTTTGTAAAACGGTGTCCCGTAAAAGTTATCACTATTGTAACCTTGTGTATGTAACTTACCAAGCCTTTAATGTAGAGTGAATAAACGTGTTTTTATATTGCTGAGTCTGCATGTCATTTATGCATAGAATGTCCATTTAATACATTATACATATCTATTAAATTAACCCCCCCAATCCTTTTTCACTTACATTTAAGTCCAGATGTGCAATGCCCTTCTGATGACAGTGAAGCACTGCTGACACGATCTGAAAAGAATGTTAGTTTAGATTAAATTCAGGGCTTATATATTATAAATGTGTCAGATACATAATGATAAATAACAATCAGCTAAATGACGAGTTTTGCCGTACAGCTATACCACTAAAAAATTGGCCATTGCGTGTGGAATGGCCAGTAACGCATATTATGAGTCTCGTGAATATAGCTATACCGCAAGCATTTTAGCCTGTAACGCAACGTCCATTCCGCACTCAAAAAAGTGACGTTTGAGTGCAGGATTTTCTAGAGCGCCATGTTACAGGTTGTGCAGTCTGGCTAAAATGCTTGCGTTACAGCCTACACCGACACGATCCATTCCGCTATTTGATTCCAGTAGTTATGGATTTTGTGTAACAAAAATGTTTCACAAAACTCATAACTAAAATGTCACAAAGTACACTAACACCCATAAACTACCTATTAACCCCTAAACCGTCACCCTCCCACATCGCAAACACTATATAAAACGTATTAACCCCTAATCTGCCGCCCACCCACATCGCGACTATTAAATAAATGTATTAACCCCTAATCTGCCGCCCACCCAGATCGCCAACACTATTTAAATATATTAACCCCTAAACCACCGCCCTCCCGCATCGCAAACACTATATTAAACTTATTAGCCCCTATTCTGCAGCCCACCCACATCACCAACACTATTGAAATATATTAACCCCTAAACCGGGGCCCCCCCACATCACCAACACTATTTAAATATATTATCCCCTAAATTACTGGCCCCCCACATCGCAAAACACTAAATTAAACTATTAACCCCTAAACCTAACACATCCTAACATTAAATTAAAATTACAATATAACTATCTTTAAATAAATAAAAACTTACCTATGAAATAAAAAAAACTAAGTTTAAACTATAAATTAACCTAACATAACTATTCTAATAAAATAAAATAAACTACAATTTAAAAAATCAAAGATTACAAAAAAAACACCAAAATTCCGAAAAACAAATTAACTCTATGATTACAAAATAATAAACAAAATTATCAAAAATAAAAACAATTACACCTAATCTAATAGCCCTAACCCCACCCAAAATAAAAACACCCCCTAACCTACAATAAACTACCAATAGCCCTTAGAAGGGCCTTTTGTAGGGCATTGCCCTAAGTTTAAACAGCTCTTTAACCTTGAAAAAAATATATAAATCCCCCAACAATAAAACACACCCCCAACCAACCCCCTAAAATAAAAATCCTAAATCTAAAAAAAATCCTAAAATACCCATTGCCCCTAAAGGGGCATTTGTATGGGCATTGCCCTTAAAAGGGCATTCAGCTCTCTTACTGTGCCCATCCCTAATCCATAAAAAAAAGCCCACCCAAAAGAATGAAAAAAAACTAACACTAACCCCATAAAATCTACTCATGGTTTCTGAAGTCCGGACATCCATCTCCATCCAGGCGGCGACATCTTCATCCATCGCAGGGCGTCTTCTATCTTCATCCCGGCGGCGCGGAGGATTTCAGAAGCTCTCATCCTATTGGCTGATTTGAATTTGAAGAATCAAACCAGCCAATAGGAATGCAAGGTACGCCATTTTGAAATGGTTACCTTGCATTCAATTTCAGTTTACGGCGGGGCTTTATGAACGCTCCACGCAGGATGTCATCGCTGTCAAGGATAGCTCTGCTCCGCGTCACCAGGATAAAGATAGAAGACGTCCCCGCGATGGATGAAGATGTTGCCGCCTGGATGAAGACTTCTCGCTGCCTGGATGGAGATGGATGTCCGGACTTCAGGAACCGTGAGTAGATTTTATGGGGTTAGTGTTAGGTTTTTTTCATTCTTTGGGTGTTTTTTTTTTTTAGATTAGGGATGTGCACTGTAAAAGAGCTAAATGTACTTTTAAGGGCAGTGTAAAAGAGATGAATGTCCTTTTAAGGGCAATGCCCATACAAGTGGCCCATTAGGGAAATTGGTAGTTTAGTTTTTTTTAGACTTAGGTTTTTTTATTTTGGAAGGTTGGTTGGGTGGTGGATTTTACTGTTGGGGGTGCTTTGGATTTTTTTCTAGGTAAAATAGCTGTTTAACTTAGGGCAATGCCCTACAAAAGGCTCTTTTAAGGGCTATTGGTAGTTTATTGTAGGTTAGGGGGTGTTTTTATTTCTGGGGGGCTTTTTTATATTTATAGGGCTATTAGATTAGGTGTAATTGTTTTTATTTTTGATAATTTTGTTTATTATTTATTGTAATCTTAGAGTTTATTATTTTTCGTAATTTTAGTGTTTGTTACTTTTTGTAATCTTAGATTTTTTTGATTTTTTTTCGTAGTATAACTTTTTTTAAAATTTGTCATTTAGTTTTTTTAAATTTTTCGTACTTAGGATTTTTTTATTCATGTAATTTAGGTTTTTTAATTGTTAGTTTATTTTATTGTATTAGAATAGTTATGTTAGGTTAATTTATAGTTTAACCCCTTAACGACCAAGGACGTGCCAGGTTCATCCTGCAGAAACTGTCAGTTAGTGACAATGGATGTACCTGGCACGTCCTTGGTCTAACTGAGTGCTGGAAGCGATTGCGATCGCTTCCAGCAGCTCTCAGGGTATTGCAGTGATGCCTCGATATTGAGGCATCACTGTAATACCTTTTTTAAGCATCTGATGCAGAGAGAGCCACTCTGTGGCCCTCTCTGCACAGGTAGCGATGCCGCCAATCGTTGGCGGGTGAGAGCTTAGCAGGGAGGCGGGTGGGTGGCCCATCGCTACCCAGCATCCGCTTCCTGTAGGTGCAATGTGCACGCCCGGTGCCGGGAGAGTGCGGGGGGGGGGCTGTGGGAGCGCACACACGCAGAAACCACTGCCACCAATGATCCCTTAATTGTAGGAGAGAGGGAGAGGAGACATTTTTAAAAAAAATAAGTATCAAAGGATCTTGGAGGGGGGTATTGAGGGGGGGCAGCTACACTAGAAAAAGCTCTATTTTATAAAAAAAAAATCCAAAAAAATGTTTTTGGGGGCAAACTGCCAGTACCCAAGATAGCAGGAAATAGGTAGCGGGGGGAGGGTTAGAGAGCTGTTTGGGGGGGATCAGGGAGGTTGCGGGCTATCACAGCTGAATAAATATTTTTTTTTTTTTTTTTTTTTTAAAAACCTTTTATTTTAGTACTGGCAGACTTTTTGCCAGTACTTAAGATGGCGGGGACAATTGTGGGGTGGGGGAGGGATCAGGGGTGGGATGTGTCAGGTGGGAGGCTGATTTCTACACTAAAGCTAAAATTAACCCTGCAAGCTCCCTACAAGCTACCTAATTAACCCCTTCACTGCTAGGCATAATACAAGTGTGCTGCGTAGCAGCATTTAGCGGCCTTCTAATTGCCAAAAAGCAACACCAAAGTCATATATGTCTGCTTTATAAACAATGGGGATCCCAGAGAAGCATTTAAAACAATGTGTGCCATAATTGCACAAGCTGTTTGTAAATAATTTCAGTGAGAAACCTAAAGTTTGTGAAAAAATTTGTTAAAAAAGTAAACAGTTTTTTTATTTGACATGAAAATATACCAAAATGGGCCTAGATCAATACATTGGGTTGTCTACTACACTACACCAAAGCTCAAATTAACCATACAAGCTCCCTAATTAACCCCTTCACTGCTGGACATAATACACGTGTGGTGTGCAGCAGCATTTAGCTGCCTTCTAATTACCAAAAAGCAACCCCAAAGCCATATAAGTCTGCTATTTCTGAGCAAAGGGGATCCCAGAGAAGCATTTTCCACCATTTGTGCCATAATTGCACAAGCTGTTTGTAAATAATTTCAGTGAGAAATCTAAAGTTTGTGACAAAATGTGTGAAAAAGTGAACAATTTTGTTTATTTGGTTTTATTGTTTATTGTTTGGTTTCATTACTTCACTGCTATATTACTTGTTGTGATTACTGTAGTATTATTAATTTATTTTAAGTTTCTTAAAGGGATAGTCTATTCAAAATGAATCGTTCATGATTCAGATAAAGCTTGCAATTTTAAGCAACTTTCTAATTTACTCCTATTATCAATTTCTCTTCGTTCTCTTGGTATCTTTATTTTAAAAAGCTAGAATGTAAGCATATGAGCCGGCCCGTTTTTGGTTCAGCACCTGGGTAGCGCTTGCTAATTGGATGGCTACATTTAGACACTAATCAGCAAGCACTACCCAGGTGCTGAACCAAAAATGGGCCGGCTCCTATGCTTAAAATTCCAGCTTTTTTATACAAAGATACTAAGAGAACGAAGAAAAAATGATAATAGGAGTGAATTAGAAAGTTGCTTAAAATTGCCTGGTCTTTCTGAATCATATTTAATTTAGTTTTGACTAGACTATCCCTTTAAATAGAGTGAGTCCAATTGAACAATGTTTTAGAATGCAATAAGGATGTTTATCATATGTATAACATAATGTGTAAATAACACATATTGATAGAATCTTTGTGTTATCCTAATCTGCTGCCCCTAACACCGCCGACCCCTATATTATATTTATTAACCCCTAATCTGCCGCCCCAACGTCGCCTCCACCTACCTACAATTATTAACACCTAATCTGCTGACCAGACCACACCGCTACTATAATAAATGTATTAACCCCTAAAGCTAAGTCTAACCCTAACACCCCCCTAACTTAAATATAATTTAAATCTAACGAAATAAAATAAATCTTATTAAATAAATTATTCCTATTTAAATCTAAATACTTACCTGTAAAATAAACCCTAATATAGCTACAATATAAATTATAATTATATTGTAGCTATTTTAGGATTAATATTTATTTTACAGGCAACTTTGTAATTATTTTAACCAGGTACAATAGCTATTAAATAGTTAATAACTATTTAATAGCTACCTAGTTAAAATAATTACAAAATTACCTGTAAAATAAATCTACAATTATCTACAATTAAACCTAACACTACACTATCAATAAATTAATTAAATACAATACCTACAAATAAATACAATGAAATAAACTAACTAAAGTACAAAAAATAAAAAAGAACTGTTACAAAAAATAAAAAAATATTTACAAACATTAGAAAAATATTACAACAATTTTAAACTAATTACACCTACTCTAAGCCCCCTAATAAAATAACAAAGACCCCCAAAATAAAAAATGCCCCACCCTATTCTAAAATACAAATAGAAAAGCTCTTTTACCTTACCAGCCCTGAAAAGGGCCCTTTGCGGGGCATGCCCCAAAGAATTCAGCTCTTTTGCCTGTAAAAAAAAAACATACAATACCCCCCCCCAACATTACAACCCACCACCCACATACCCCTAATCTAACCCAAACCCCCCTTAAATAAACCTAACACTAAGCCCCTGAAGATCTCCCTACCTTGTCTTCACCACACCGGGTTCACCGATCGGTCCTGAGGAGCCTCCGAAGTCTTCATCCAAGCCCAAGCGGGGGGCTGAAGATGTCCATGATCCGGCTGAAGTCTTGATCCAAGCGGGAGCTGAAGAGGTCCATGATCCGACTGAAGTCTTCATCCAAGTGGGAGCTGAAGAGGTCCATGATCGGGCTGAAGTCTTCTATCAAGCGGCATCTTCAATCTTCTTTCTTCTGGATCCATGGTCATCCCACCGACGCGGAACATCCATCTTCACCGACGACTTCCCGACGAATGACGGTTCCTTTAAGGGACGTCATCCAAGATGGCGTCCCTCGAATTCCGATTGGCTGATAGGATTCTATCAGCCAATCGGAATTAAGGTAGGAAAATTCTGATTGGCTGATGGAATCAGCCAATCAGATTCAAGTTCAATCCGATTGGCTGTTCCGATCAGCCAATAGAATGCGAGCTCAATCTGATTGGCTGATCGGATCAGCCAATCGGATTGAACTTGAATCTGATTGGCTGATTCAATCCCTTAAAGGAACCGTCATTCGTCGGGAAGTCGTCGGTGAAGATGGATGTTCCGCGTCGGCGGGATGACCATGGATCCGGAAGAAAGAAGATTGAAGATGCCGCTTGATAGAAGACTTCAGCCCGATCATGGACCTCTTCAGCTCCCGCTTGGATGAAGACTTCAGTCGGATCATGGACCTCTTCAGCCCCCCGCTTGGGCTTGGATCAAGACATCGGAGGCTCTTCTGGATTGATCGGTGAACCCGGCGTGGTGAAGACAAGGTAGGGAGATCTTCAGGGGCTTAGTGTTAGGTTTATTTAAGGGGGTTTGGGTTAGATTAGGGGTATGTGGGTGGTGGGTTGTAATGTGGGGGGTATTGTATGGTTTTTTTTTACAGGCAAAAGAGCTGAATTCTTTGGGGCATGCCCCGCAAAGGGCCCTTTTCAGGGCTGGTAAGGTAAAAGAGCTTTTCTATTTTAATTTTAGAATAGGGTAGGGCATTTTTTTATTTTGGGGGTCTTTGTTATTTTATTAGGGGGCTTAGAGTAGGTGAAATTAGTTTAAAATTGTAATATTTTTCTAATGTTTGTAAATATTTTTTTTATTTTTTGTAACTTAGTTCTTTTTTATTTGTTGTACTTTAGTTAGTTTATTTCATTGTATTTATTTGTAGGTATTTAATTAATGTATTGATAGTGTAGTGTTAGGTTTAATTGTAGGTAATTGTAGGTAGTTTATTTAATTAATTTATTGATAGTGTAGTGTTAGGTTTAATTGTAACTTAGGTTAGGATTTATTTTACAGGTAATTTTGTAATTATTTTAACTAGGTAACTATTAAATAGTTATTAACTATTTAATAGCTATTGTACCTGGTTAAAATAATTACAAAGTTGCCTGTAAAATAAATATTAATCCTAAAATAGCTACAATATAATTATAATTTATATTGTAGCTATATTATGGTTTATTTTACAGGTAAGTATTTAGCTTTAAATAGGAATAATTTATTTAATAAGAGTTAATTTATTTTGTTAGATTTAAATTATATTTAAGTGTGTGTTAGTGTTAGGGTTAGACTTAGCTTTAGGGGTTAATACATTTATTATAGTAGCGGTGTGGTCCGGTCGGCAGATTAGGGGTTAATAATTTTAGGTAGGTGGAGGCGACGTTGGGGGCGGCAGATTAGGGGTTAATAAATATAATATAGGGGTCGGCTGTGTTAGGGGCAGCAGATTAGGGGTACATAGGTATAATGTAGGATGCGGCGGTGTACGGAGCAGCAGATTAGGGGTTAAAAAAAATATGCAGGGGTCAGCGATAGCGGCGGCGGCAGATTACGGGTTAATAAATATTATGTAGATGTCGGTGGTATTAGGGGCAGCAGATTAGGGGTACATAGGGATAACGTAGGTGGCGGCGGTGTGCGGTCGACAGATTAGGGGTTAAAAAAATTTAATAGAGTGGCGGCGATGTGGGGGGGCCTCGGTTTAGGGGTACATAGGTAGTTTATGGGTGTACTTTAGAGCACAGTAGTTAAGAGCTTTATGAACCGGTGCTAGCCCAGAAAGCTCTTAACTCCTGGGGGTTTTCTGCGGCTGGAGTTTTGTCGTTAGATTTCTAACGCTCACTTCAGCCACGACTCTAAATACCGGCGTTAGAAAGATCCAATTGAAAAGATAGGATACGCAGTTGACGTAAGGGGATCTGCGATATGGAAAAGTCGCGGCTGGAAAGTGAGCGTTAGACCCTTTCCTGACTGACTCTGAATACCAGCGGTAGCCCAAAACCAGCATTAGGAGCCTCTAACGCTGGTTTTTGACGGCTAACGCCAAACTCTAAATCTAGCCGTTAGTGAGGAATCTCATAAAGTACTTACTTGCCGGAACCAAACTCGGGCTCTCTCCTCATCTATGCGCCCGTGATCTTTAAGGTAATGAAAAAGATCTCCTGTATCCAGAGCAAAGTAGAAACAGAAGGTAAATTATGATGAAATAAATTTGGTTTGACCAAGAGTCAAATAAAATAGATAAAATAAAAAATCTCAGTAGGAATTGAAGAGAGATAAAGGAAAAAATGATTGCAAATAGGAAACTAAAACGTGTTAAGACCAGTTACTATTATACCAAACAGGTTAAATGTATAAAAATAATGTACCTCCGCTTAAATATTCCATGCATAGGTATAATATGTCTTCGGCGTCTACCACTTCATATAGTTTTACTGTAAAGGAGAGAAGATAGTGGTGAGAAGGTCCATGGAGATAAGTAGAAGGAGATTGGTAACAACTTGTATATAAGAGAAGGAAGAAACAGCATTTCAGATGGGTCATTGGGTCTTACTTACCTATGTTCGGGTGATCCAGCATTTTAAGGATTGTAACCTCAAGGGGAAGCTAAAAAGTAAAGGAGTCAAGTTACTAATAGAAGACGGTGGTAAATAATGATAACAATAGAAACTGAACCACCTTAAATAAAGTAGCCTCATAAAACAGCTAACAGGTAAAGTAAGTTCTAAATCTCTAGTTATTTATAATAACTTGCTGTGTGTTTAACACTCCTGAGTGCCAACTAGACCTATTGTGCATGGCATTAGTCTAGACAACTGCAGTAGTTATCTATAGCGTAAAATACAGTCTTTAGTAGATCTGCAGAAAATTAAATTGTACATTGATTAAATCAGTTCTTTACCTGCTGCAGACTAGATGGACCCATATTGCTTTTGTAGATAACTTTAACAGCAACCTGAAAATATAAACAATATATATATATACAATTAGACAATATGCGGTTTATTCTTTAAAAAGGGGTTTCACAGTGTGACAGGGCAGCTAATTTTCAATCAGCTAGATTACGAGTTTTGAGCGCTATAGGGAAATTAACGAGCGCCACAAAAGCGTTGTTATATCACCTCCCTATAGCGCTGCTATTACAGGTTTTGAAAAACCCGGCTTGCGTGGGCGATATGGTTGCGTTGAGCTCCATACCTCACCCAAATACAAGCGCTGCTTTGACGTGCTCATGCAACAATTTCCCCATAGACATCAATGGGGAGAGCCGGCAAATAAAAAAACTAACACCTGCGATTACGGAGAAGAAGCTCCGTAGGGCAGCCCCATTGATGTCTATGGGGAAAGAAAAAGTTATGTTTAAACCTAACACCCTAACATAAAAAACACGTCTAAACACCCTAATCTGCCGCCCCCGACATCGCCGCAACCTACATAATGTTATTAACCCCTAATCTGCTGCCCCTAACATCGCCGCCACCTAAATAAAACTATTAACCCCTTATCTGCCGCTCCTGATATCGCCGCCACCTAAATACACTTATTAACCCCTAATCTGCTGCACCTAATATCGCTGCCACCTATATAAAACTATTAACCCCTAATCTGCCGCTACCGATATCGCCGCCACCTAAATACACTTATTAACCCCTAATCTGCTGCCCCTAACATCGCTGGTACCTTAATACATTTATTAACCCCTAATCTGCTGCCCCTAACATCGCCGCCACCTAAATACACTTTTTCTTTTTATATCTTTTTATTTTGCCAAAGAAAAAAAAAAAAAGAAAGAACAATTAACAATAGGTGTTTCCAACATAAAAGCAGATAACAAAATGCTTCCAAAAAATAAACGTTAATACAAAACAGAGTACAATCTCACTTAGAAATTAATAGACACCTTCAGCGGGTAGAAATGTTCACCTAACCACTCGAAAAAAAAAAGACGGTTCTGACATGGCATTTTTTCTTAATACATAAAGACCCTTACCAAAACTATAATCTCCATTAATGCTATATTCTCTAGATCCTATCCGACACACACACAGAGAAGAGGAAGAGAAAAAAAAAAAACACAACCCCCCCCCCCTCTCCCCTACCAGTTTCCACCACAATCTTTCAAGCAAGCAGCCACTCACCTCTGAGGTTAGCTTCCAATAAGTAGAGAGAGTTCTTAAACGGCTGCAGGATCAATTTTTGAGTTTCCTGATCTAAAGATTTGATAAAAATCCCCCATTTATTTAAGAAGAACCTTATATTATTATCTATCTGTGCCTGTACTGAGGCTTGTTCTAGAAACATTTGATATGTTATCCCATTTTTAAATTCAGAAAATCTGGGTTCTTTATTAGACTGCCAGTATTTTAGTACCAGTTTCCTACCAAGCAATATCATTGTATTTATTAATAAATGGCTAGGACCTGCTTCTTCCTGGTTTACTAGGAAAAAGACTACATGTTTACTTACTTGAAAGTGTTGATTTAAGATTTTAGTGACCCAGAATGAAATTTTCCCCCAGAATCTTTGAATTACAGGGCAGGACCAGAAAAGATGGAACATATCTGCTGCAAGGTACTTGCATTTACTACAAACTATCTTCTCATGTTTTTTATCCCACCGAGCCTGCCAGCTGGGTGTATAATAACATTGATACCAAATCTTTAACTGTTGTTCTTTAAAATATTCCCCTCTCATTGCCTTTGCTACCCTATCTCCAGAGTTCTTAATTAAGACTGAGTCTTGTGAGAGTGGAGGGCCCTCTAGTGGGCCTGTAACATCACTAAGGGATTACCAACTTGAAGTCTGGAGATTGTGTTTGTTTGTTACATTGTTGCAGGAGAGGAGGCGGTGTTTTGTTCTTACCTTTATAGGGTCCTGCAGCAGAGTATCCGGCCTCTTTTTGGTTCCAGACTTCAAGAGGAAAGTTTCTGTGTCCCTGAAGGAAGTTTTGCTGATGGATAGATCCAGGAGGAAATCTCTACCACCCAAAAGATATAGAGAGGTTGTGGAGATGTCATCCAGGAAGAGAGGACCTGCAAGACAAGCAGAGGAGCATGGGTTTGATGAAATTGTTCCCCCCCACCCCTCCCAAAAGGCCTACCCAGAGGAGTTTCAATAAGGGGAAAGGACAGGCTAATAAGGGGAAAGGTGGTGCAGGGAAAAAAGGGGGTGGCTCTGTGGGGCCCAGGGATGTGTCCCTTTCTCAGCCGGGGTGTATGGGCGGTGTGGAGGCCCAGGCCGGCACTAGTGGGGGGCGGGAGGCCCCTGGGGAGAGGTGTGAGGCGGGCAGGGGTCCAGCTGTCACCGGAGGGTGTGAACAGGCTGGGGCTTTGCCTGCATTGCCACCGGTAGCCATGGCGGCGGTACTAGCCCTGGCCCAATCACTGGCTTCTGTGATGGCCCCTGAGGCTCAAGGGCAGGGCGGGAGCGCGGCCCTGGCTGGCGGTGGGGTTGTGGCGAGTGGGGCAGGTGTGTCAGGGACCACGAGGCCCCACATGGCAGAGTGCGCAGCAGGCCCATCCCTCTCAGATGGCGGGTCGCGCGAGATGTTCTCCTCCAGCTCATCGGAGGAGGAGGAGTGCGGCCGCCATCTTGGAGGGAGGGTCAGAGGTCCGGAGGACACCGCCCCGCGACCGGAGCGGCCCAGGTAACTTGGGGAGGCTCCCGGTCGCGGGCGGGGCGGCAGAGGGCAGCGCACAGCGGAGGCGGCAGGACTTACCGGTCGTCATTAGGGCGGCTGGGGCGGCAGGATCTCAGCAGCGCGGCGAGGAGGCGAGGCCTAGTACAAGCGCGCATGCGCACACGAGTACTGATGGGCCTGTAGTGTGGGCGCAGGAGCGCCAAGGCCTGGTGGATGCTGGCTGGAGGTGTGAGTCTGTGGGGTTGAGAGCTGTGGGGCCTACGCAGACGGCGCAGGCAGACATGAGTCGCGGAGGTACAGGCGCGCAGGCGCAAGGGGGGCATAGAGCTAGCGGTCATGTGAGAGTGTCTGGAGCTGGAAGGGGCATGAATATGAGCAGCAATACTGTGAGAGTCATGGAAGCCAGCAGTGGCAGGAGTATGGGGGATGTCACTGGGGGCAGAGGGAGGACACATGCGGGGATAACGCATGTCAGTGCACATGGGTCACAGTGTGTTACGGTTGGTGAGGATGTGTATGGGTGTATGGTGCCTGGGAATATGAGGCTTGGTGGTGACAGGCCAGGAGTTTCGGGGGGTAGGCCTGAGGCACCGCAGACTGCACTGGGGCAAGAGGCAATGATACAGAGAGCTGTGGAGATTGCGCTGCGTGAGATGGCCAGGCAGCAGGCCCCTCAAGGGTTTAGTGCTCATGCCCAGGAGGGGCCTGGGCAAGAACTGTTGATTAGAAGGGCTGTGGTTGCAGCTCTGGGGATGGACGCTGGGGGGGATCTCAGGGTGGAGGGGAGGAATCGCTCTTTTGACGCTCCACCCGTTGCCCAGAGTACTCCCCAAGTTAATTTGTCTCCCCAGGTATCGAGTAGGAATACTTCCACAATGGCAGCAGAAGCATCCAGTGCGCTAGTGGTGGCAGGACAGTGCACAGAGCAAAGAGAGCAGGCCGGATCTTCGTCCCAGGCACCCATCGAAGCAGACCGCTCGGGAAGTTGTGAGTACTATGCACCACACACACTGCACGCTGACACAGGGTCCTCATCTAGTGTTTCAGGTTCAGATAGTGGGGAGGACCTGGGGCTGGTTGGAAAGGGTCAGCGTAGAATGTTTCGCTGGATCAAGAAGATGGCGGCAGGGCAGGCGAAGGAGAGGGACAGGGCGCCAGGACCCGCTGAAGGGGTCCAAGGGCCCGCAGGGCCTGGGGGCGCCCCCCCTGGGGCCGCGGTGCCTCGTAAGGTGGCGGCACAGGGAGACACGTACCCGTGTTTGGTGCATTCCCTGTACGGGCACCTCAAGGCGAAAACAGTGAAGAAAATACAGGAGGGTCGTTACGTTAATGTCTTTGACCTCTCACTGGACGCGTTTAGGGCGAAAGAAAGGGCCCAAGATGGGTCAGGCCCCAAAAAAGTGCGCAGGCCCGAAACATACGAGGAGTGGCTGAAATGCTTCCGAGTGCTGGCAGCGTGTTATGTGGATAGGTGGCCACTGCAGGGCCACAACCTTTTTAAGTACCAGGATACTATTGAGGATATCCATGGCAGGTTTAAAGAGGGTGCTTGGAGGGAATATGACATGGCCTTCAGGAGGAAGATGGTGGGCAACCACCTACTTCATTTCGGCACGCAGGACATGCACCTGTGGTCGAAGCTGGGGTTGGAAGGGGGCCCCACCCCCCCTACGCTGGCGCGGCTGGGATCGCCGAGGCAGAGTGCGAGGGTAGGTCGGCGCGGGCGAGAGTGCTGGAAATTCCAGGACAAGCAGTGCGACAGAGGGAGCAGTTGCTCCTTTCGCCACATCTGCAGATATTGTGGGGGACCGCATGCGGGGGTCGATTGCAGCAAACGCAGGGACTCGGGGCAATCGAAGCCAGCGCCAAAAGCTGGGGCTGTGGTCAAGGGCCCCAACCCCGCTTAAGCTGGCCCCTATGCTTCCCTGGCTGGCCCGTTATCCAGACAGGGGGGCAGCGGAACTGCTCCGGGGTGGCCTTGAGTGGGGCTTCGAGATACCGGTTACAAGGATGGTGCGTGGGTCTGGGGTACACAAAAATTTAAAGACGGCTTACGAATTCCCACACGTGGTGAGGGAGAAATTGGCAAAGGAAGTCGCATTGGGTAGGGTGTCTGGCCCATTTGCGGAATCTCCCATCGAGAACCTGGTGGTTTCGCCATTGGGGGTGGTGCCAAAGAAGGAGCCGGGGAAATTCAGGTTGATTCATCACCTGTCTTTCCCGAAAGGCGGGTCAGTCAATGATGCGATCGACCCGGAAATCAGCTCGGTGCATTATCAGTCTTTTGATAACGCTCTGGAGGTGGTTAGGGAGTGTGGCTCGGGGGCATTGATGGCAAAGCTCGATATTGAGTCGGCATTCAGACTGCTGCCCCTTCACCCCTCAGCGTTTAGGCTCATGGGGATGAGGTTCGAAGGGTCCTATTATGTGGACAGGTGCCTACCAATGGGGTGTTCCTTGTCCTGCTCACTATTTGAGTGCTTTAGTTCCTTTCTGCACTGGGTGGTCTGGTCGGCGTCGGGGGGTGGGGCGATCGCCCATTACCTCGACGACTTCCTTCTGGTGGGGAGAGCGGGTTACGCGGATTGCGAACAGCTGATGAGAACCATGAAGGATGTAATGGCCAGTTTCGGGGTGCCCCTGGCGGACGAAAAGACGCAGGGCCCCTGCACATGTATCACGTTTCTGGGGATAGAAATTGACACAGTGCGTGCGGTCTGTAGATTGCCCGGCGACAAGGTGCAGCGAATGCTGCAGGCGGTCCGAGCAATTATGGAACGCGATAGGGTGCCTATCAAGGAGGTGCAATCATTGCTAGGCCTCTTGAACTTTGCTGGGCGCGTGATCCCGATGGGCCGGGTCTTCAATCGCCGATTGGAGGGCCAGTTGAAAGGCCCTCCAGGTCAGGCGAAATGGGCGCGCGTTACGATAGAGGTGAAGGAGGACTTGGAAGTCTGGGCCAGATTCTTAGTTGACTTCAACGGGGTGTGCCTCTGGAGGCACCCACCAGTCTCCAATCAGGCACTTCACCTCTTCACGGATGCAGCGGGTGGCTTCGGGTACGGAGCTTACCTGGATGGGGAATGGAGCGCCGCTCCTTGGCCCAGGGATTGGATAGAGGCCGGGTACGTCAGGAATTTGACGCTTTTGGAGCTGTTCCCCATAGTGGTAGCTGTAGAAATATGGGGTGCGCGGTTATCAAATAGGTCAGTGGTGTTTTGGACAGACAATCTAAGCGTGGTGTACGCCATTAATAGGTTGTCGGCGGCTTCACCTCATGTGGTGAGCTATCTGAGACACCTGGTGTTGCGCTGTTTGCAGCTCAACATCTCTTTCACCGCCAAACACGTCCCGGGAGTGCAGAATGTTATCGCTGACGCACTCTCTCGATTCAACTGGGGGCAGTTTAGGAGAGCAGCGCCCAGGGCGGCTAAGGAGGGTCTAACGTGCCCTTCTTTTCTTTGGCAGCTGGCGAAGGCTGGGAAGGCATCCTCGGGCTAGTTAAGACATCACTGGCTCCGAAGACATGGGCTACCTACCTGGGCCACTGGAACAGATGGGTGACTTTCTGTCGGCAGAGGGAGGTTCAGGTACAAGGGGCCTCGAGGGTGCAAGTGTTGGGTTGGTTGGCTCAGTTGAAAGGGGAAGGCATTAGCAGGGCTGGAGCAGTTGGTAGGCTGGCAGCGGTGTCTTTCTTTAACCAGGCTTTGGGTTTTGTCGACCACTCCAGGGCTTTCCTAGTAAGGAAAGTGCTGAAGGGATGGGGGAGAACTGCTCCCCGCGTGAAGGATAAAAGGGAACCGATTACAGCGGACAGGCTAGAGCAGTTGGCTCGGTGCCTGCAAGACGTATGCAAGTCTGACTACGAGACGTTGCTGTTTAGAACCGCTTTTGCGTTGGCATTTGCGGGTGCCCTTCGGGTGAGCGAACTGGTCTCCTCGTCGAAGACTGAGGGGTCCGGTGGGGTATTGGCGGAGCACGTTCGTTTAGCACGAGGGGGTGTGCTATTGTACGTTCCTATGTCCAAAACCGACCAGGAGGGCAAAGGCACATGGCTGCCTCTCGCGCGCCATGAGGTAGCAATATGCTGCCCTGTGCGTTGCGTAGAGGAGTTTGCGAAACTCCGTCCAGGACAAGGCCCGCAATTTCTCTTGCACGAGGATGGGTCCGCATTGTCCAAATTTCAGTTTAGGAGAGTTCTCGCTAAGACGGCTGAGTTGGCGGGCTTGGACCCGAAGAGAATAGCGGCCCATTCCTTTCGGATAGGCGCTGCAACTAGCGCAGCGGAGAAAGGGGAATCATCGGCGGAGATTAAGCGCTTGGGAAGATGGAAGTCGGCCCAATTTAAGGCATATATTAGGCCCACACCAGGTCCGCATTGCTAGGATAAGGGGCGGCCTGGTGGCTTTGAGCGTTAGGCGAGTTAGCTTCTGCGCGACACCCGGTGGGTTGGCGGGTGCGTGTGTGGGACAGGGCTGCTGATGGATTTCAGAAGGTGAGCGGGCGGTTGTTGCGGGGCTAGGGCACTAGCCCAGGTTTAATTTGGTGTCGTCTGTTTTACCAGGTACAGTGGGAAGTTCACCACCGGTGCGTGTGTGGATAGTGGGACACTCATTTATCCACTGGGCGTCCATCAGGGCATTGCGGATGCCGGAAGGGCGACAACTTGGATTCCGAACGTCCAGGGCAAACTTCCGGTGGTTGGGACGCAGGGGTCTTGTGTGGGACGATTTACCAGCCTTGTTGCAGGATGCACATAGGAGGTGGGGGCAGCCGAATGTCATTGTGCTGCATTTGGGGGGTAATGACTTGGGTGCATTACCGGCCCTGGACCTTATTAAAAGGATGACAGCGGATATTAAATGGGTGCACACGTGGTTGAAAGAGGTCAAAATAGGTTGGTCAAATGTGGTTGCTCGGCTGCATTGGCGACACATTGTGACCCAGAAAGCAGCCTATAACGTGCGGAAGAAGGTCAATAGAGAGTTGGGAAGAGCGGTCACGGCCTTGGGGGGCTTCGTGATTAGACACGATGGGATAACGGCCGACAAGAAGGACCTATTTCGCCCCGATGGGGTCCATCTGACTGATGTCGGGTTGGACATGTTTCTGTCAGATATTAAGAGCACTTTGTTGAGGGTATTATAGTTAAAAAAAAAAAAAAAAAAAAGCTGTTTGTTGTTGTTCATTTGGTTATTTGTTACTGTTGACATGTTATTTTATTGTAGGTGCCTGTCGGTTAAGTGGCGGCAAGAGAATGCCTGGCTCTTGTGGCGGGTGGTCAGGGCCCTGGGGAGCGGGCACGGAGAGAGAAGAGTGCCGGTCTAATTAAAGGGGGGGGTTACGCCCGCCAGGCGCCGGCCTGGGGGTCCTCTCCCTGGCGAACAAGACCGAACACCTCTAAACCATCACAGCTCTCTCTCAGTGCCATTGGGCGTGACAGCCGGGTGTCACGTTGCAGGCATCGAAAGGGGCCTTGACCATCTGACTAAAGGGGCTAGGTTAGGGTGAGATGCCGCCAACGTTTTGTTGTTAACGAACTTGTTGCCAAGTTTGGTATTAAGTAAAATGCCTAAGGCAAATTCGAATAACGCTTTAGGCATTAGTTATTCGTTTATTTTAATAAACGCGACCGTGACCGGTCTTTTCCTCCCAACTTGGTGTGCTGTCTTATTATTTCATGTTATGCTACACTACGTAGGACGTAATAGGGGGTTTAGACCTTATGAGAGTGGAGGGCCCTCTAGTGGGCCTGTAACATCACTAAGGGATTACCAACTTGAAGTCTGGAGATTGTGTTTGTTTGTTACATTGTTGCAGGAGAGGAGGCGGTGTTTTGTTCTTACCTTTATAGGGTCCTGCAGCAGAGTATCCGGCCTCTTTTTGGTTCCAGACTTCAAGAGGAAAGTTTCCCGCCCACCCGTCCCCGGAGTAGCAGTGGATTGGCGGCGATGCGGCTTGTAGGGTGAGCTAACCCGGCAGGGGTAGGTTTATTTGAGCTAGCCTTATGTAAGACCGGGTTCTTAATTTAGTCACCCACCTCTATCAATAGGGTTGTACGATTCGATTGCGAGAGGTCACCGTACTGGGTTGGGTTGATGCCCAGTTAGGCGGGTGGTCAGGGCCCTGGGGAGCGGGCACGGAGAGAGAAGAGTGCCGGTCTAATTAAAGGGGGGGGTTACGCCCGCCAGGCGCCGGCCTGGGGGTCCTCTCCCTGGCGAACAAGACCGAACACCTCTAAACCATCACAGCTCTCTCTCAGTGCCATTGGGCGTGACAGCCGGGTGTCACGTTGCAGGCATCGAAAGGGGCCTTGACCATCTGACTAAAGGGGCTAGGTTAGGGTGAGATGCCGCCAACGTTTTGTTGTTAACGAACTTGTTGCCAAGTTTGGTATTAAGTAAAATGCCTAAGGCAAATTCGAATAACGCTTTAGGCATTAGTTATTCGTTTATTTTAATAAACGCGACCGTGACCGGTCTTTTCCTCCCAACTTGGTGTGCTGTCTTATTATTTCATGTTATGCTACACTACGTAGGACGTAATAGGGGGTTTAGACCTTATGAGTTTTCACCTACTAAATCCCATTTAAGTTCCAAATATCTTTTATTGCTTTGTTCTTGAGAGGTAAGTAGGGCATAATAAGAGTGCGTGATAGAAAAATTTCCTGCTTGAAACATACTAATTATCTGCCTTAATATATCATTGTCCCATTCTATTGCCTTTATTTTCCTACACTGATCAGCATAGTGGCGTATTTGTAAATAAGAAAAGAAAAGGCGATTTGGTATATTGAATTCAGATTTACATTCATTAAAAGTTTTAATCGAGTTATCTTCTTTTTTGAGTAACTGTGCGATGTAGTTAATCCCTAAATCTGACCAGGCATTAAATCTAGCTGAGTCATAGCCTACCTCGAATTCAGGGTTACCTTTAATTGATAGATTTAGGGGTTTCACAGTGTGACAGGGCAGCTAATTTTCAATCAGCTAGATTACGAGTTTTGAGCGCTATAGGGAAATTAACGAGCGCCACAAAAGCGTTGTTATATCACCTCCCTATAGCGCTGCTATTACAGGTTTTGAAAAACCCGGCTTGCGTGGGCGATATGGTTGCGTTGAGCTCCATACCTCACCCAAATACAAGCGCTGCTTTGACGTGCTCATGCAACAATTTCCCCATAGACATCAATGGGGAGAGCCGGCAAATAAAAAAACTAACACCTGCGATTACGGAGAAGAAGCTCCGTAGGGCAGCCCCATTGATGTCTATGGGGAAAGAAAAAGTTATGTTTAAACCTAACACCCTAACATAAAAACCATGTCTAAACACCCTAATCTGCCGCCCCCGACATCGCCGCAACCTACATAATGTTATTAACCCCTAATCTGCTGCCCCTAACATCGCCGCCACCTAAATAAAACTATTAACCCCTTATCTGCCGCTCCTGATATCGCCGCCACCTAAATACACTTATTAACCCCTAATCTGCTGCACCTAATATCGCTGCCACCTATATAAAACTATTAACCCCTAATCTGCCGCTACCGATATCGCCGCCACCTAAATACACTTATTAACCCCTAATCTGCTGCCCCTAACATCGCTGGTACCTTAATACATTTATTAACCCCTAATCTGCTGCCCCTAACATCGCCGCCACCTAAATACACTTATTAACCCCTAATCTGCTGCCCCTAACATTGCCGCCACCTAAATACACGTATTAACCCCTAATTTGCCACCCTTAACATCGCCGCCACCTACATTACAGTTATTAACCCCTAATCTGCCGCCACCAATGTCGCCGCCACTATACTAAAGTTATTAACCCCTAAACCTCTGGCCTCCAACATAACTAACACTAAATAAATATATTAACCCCTAAACCTAACCCTAACGTAACCCTAAGCCTAAATCTAACCCTAATTTAAATATAATTAAAATAAATCTAAATTAAATTTACAATTATTACCTAAATAATTCCTATTTAAAACTAATTACTTACCTGTAAAATAAAACCTAACCTGCCTTACACTAAAAGATTAAAAAAAAAAAATTAAATTAATAAAATACACTTATCTAGATTAAAAAAAAAAAAAAAAAACACTAAACTACACAAAATAAAAAACAAAATTATCAAAAATAAAAACGAATTACTCCTAATCTAATAGCCCTATCAAAATAAAAAAGCTCCCCCAAAATAAAAAAAACCCTAGCCTACACTAAACTACCAATGGCCCTTAAAAGGGCCTTTTGCGGGGCATTGCCCCAAATAAATCAGCTTTTACCTGTAAAAAAAAAATTAAAAACAGCCCCCCCAACAGTAAAACCCACCACCCACTCAACCAAACCCCCCAAATAAAATTCTATCTAAATAAACCTAAGCTAACCATTGCCCTGAAAAGGGCATTTGGATGGGCATTGCCCTTAAAAGGGCATTTAGCTTGTTTACATTGCCCAAAACTCTAATCTAAAAATAAAGCCCACCCAATAAACCCTTAAAAAAACCTAAGTCTAACCCCCGACGATCCACTTACAGTTTTCAAAGATGAAAGCTCAATCCTATTGGTTGATTGCAACAGCCAATAGGGTTTTTCCCCTTTAATTCCTATTGGCTGATAGAATTCTATCAGCCAATCGAAATGTAAGGGACACCATCTTGGATGACGTCACTTAAAGGGAAACTTAATTTTCCAGCGGCGATCATAAAAAGAGGATGCTCCGCGCCGGATGTCTTGAAGATGGACCCGCTCCGCGCCGGATGGTTGAAGATAGAAGATGACGTCTGGATGAAGACTTCTGCACGCTTGGATGAAGACTTCTGACGGCTTTGATGAGGACTTCTGCCTGCTTGGATGAAGACTTCTGCCGGCTTCGATGAGGACTTCTGCCCTCTTGGATGAAGAATTCTGCTGCCTGGATCAGGATGGATGTCCGGTCTTCGAAAACTGTAAATGGCTCGTCGGGGGTTAGTGTTTTTTTTAAGGGTTTATTGGGTGGGTTTTATTTTTAGCTTAGGGTTTGGGCAATGTAAAAGAGATGAATGCCCTTTTAAGGGCAATGCCCATCCAAATGCCCTTCTCAGGGCAAAGGTTAGCTTAGGTTTATTTAGATATAATTTTATTTGGGGGGTTTGGTTGTGTAGGTGGTGGGTTTTACTGTTGGGGGGTTGTTTGTATTTTTTTTACAGGTAAAAGAGCTGATTTCTTTAGGGCAATGCCCCGCAAAAGGCCCTTTTAAGGGCCATTGGTAGTTTAGTGTAGGCTAGGTTTTTTTTTTTATTTTGGGGGGGCTTTTTTATTTTGATAGGGCTATTAGATTAGGACTGTCATGGACACCGGGCTGCAAGGGCTAAACCCCTACCCCCTACAACCTCACCCCTGTTGTTTCTCAGTGGTTTTGGGCTCCTCAGAGCAACCACCATCTCTGTAAGCTTTTTGTTTGCTTTTTGTTGGTTTGTTTTTGTGTTAAGAGAAGAGCTAGTCTATGACCAGGAAAACCCTCCTAGGCTGGCCGGGTTCCTGGAACTCTCAGTCGGCCGCCTCACAACGGACACCCGCCTAACCCCTCTCAGGCTGGCCGGGCTCCTGGAACTCCTGGTCAGCCACAGGACAGCAGGACACCCGCTAACTTTACCCCTGGTTGCTTCAGCAGCCCTTTGCCCCAGGGCTCCGCTCTTTTAGGGATTGGTAGCCCCTAGGGAGGACAAGAGCTGGGGGAATTATTGGAGGGGAGCTCCTTTGGGAACCGGGGGTTTTGGACACCCCTAACCCCCTAACTTCAACGGACTGTAACTCCGGTCCCCAGTAACGAATCATGCTGATTTTTGGACTATGGCATCTGGGGATCGAAGTGCTGCCGCTCCACCAGGATCTCCCCAAAACCGCCACACCTCTGTCCTGGGACTGTGGCTGCTATGGAGGTGCCGGTCAGTCTGGAGAGGCAGGAATAGAGGTTTTCAATAAAATCAGTTCCTGTTTCACCAGATTGCTAGTATGTCTAGTTATTTGGGTGGGCTCCAGCTAAAATCACTTTCCTGGGCTACATAGCAGCCTGTTACAGACAGAGGAAGGAACCTCAGGCAGAGCTACCCGGTCTGCGTAGCTGGAGTCTGCCACAGGGTGGGACCCTGAATACAGGTGCTGTCGGGCATCAGGGGTGGCTACAGGCTGTGGTCACTTGCCAGCTACATAGCTGCAGTCAGCAGGGAGGAAGTAGGACCCGTTTGATGGAGCTACCCAGTCGGGGTAGCCAGGGTATCCGTCACATTGGTTGGCAGCGGTGGGATGCTTCCGACTACCTGGAACATCCAAACCACTAACTGAAGATCTTCTCGGATGGAGCAGTACCACGGGCTCTGGAAGGAAGAATTGAGAACTTTGCTGCAGGCTAGAAAGAAAGTCGCTGGCAACAAGACAAAGGCAGTGCTCCTAGCTGAACTGATGGAGGACGATCGGCTGGTGGGTCGGACAGCGACCAAAGTGGGGGACGGCCCAGTACAGCCTCCACTCAGGGGACTACAGTGTCTGACCTTCAGCGGCAGATACATTGGCGACTATCTCTATGGATCTAACCCCCCCTCGGGTAGTGACTGAAGCCACCAAGGTACATGTTTTGGAGCTTCAAAAGTCTATGGGGGGGGTCATGCCGGATCCCCTGGATCCCCCTTCCCAGCCCAAGAAACTAACTCACAGGGCTTTCTGAGCCTTCCAGGATTATGAGAGCAAGGATATCGACCATTACCTACAGCCGTTCGAGACTCAGTGCCACTTAGCTCGGTCCTTGGACTCCTGGGTTACTGGGTGCCACATCACCATCCTAGAAGAAGCTGTTCAACTTATCCTCCTGAAGCAGTTCTACAACCGCACTCCAGCAGAGATAAGGTACTGGGTAAAGGACAAGGGACCCAGAACAGATGACCAAGCCGCCTCCCTGGCTTATCAGTATGTGGATGCCCAGTGCCAGGTGGCCACAGACCTCTGGTGTTATGGGTGTGGACACCCCGGCCATATTATACAGAACTGTCCAACAAGACAAAGAAACCTCCCAGCCCAGCCGCCAAGGAACCCCGCCCCAACTCCGTGGGGAACTCCTCAAGCCCGCACCTACCAGGCTGCTGCCCATTGTACCTATACATTGAGTTCCGACCCTTATGCTGAGTGGCCAGAAGAAGAAGTGGGTGTCTTGCACCACGTCAACTCAGTGGACCAAGACAACTGACAACAGCATCGGCAAGATGTATGGGTCAACGGGCAGGCGGCTCAAGGAATGAGGGATACTGGGGCCACCATTTCTTTGATTCAGCCTCACCTCGTTCCCCTCTCGGGTCGCACTGGGCAGACCCTTGTTGTAGGGGTAGCGGGAGGTGCTGTTCTGAGGGTCCCTACAGCCTGGGTCCATTTGGACTGGAATACCGACTCCTGCAATGTAGAAGTGGGAGTTATGCAACAAATCCCTGTGGAGGTCCTGCTGGGAAACTACCTCGGCCACCTTGTCTCCGCCTTTGTGGGGGATACCTCTCTGGACACCTGCCCAGTGACTACCCGCCAGCAGGCCAGATGCCAAGCCACCTTACCAACTCTGGGGACCCAGGTAAGACTCACTGCCCCGAATCCTACCTTACCCCGACTGCCCGTCCCTACTAACCCTGAACTTGCCGAGACCCCCTCCTGGGCAACCCCTTCCGACTTCGCCAAAGAGACTTTGAGCGACCCGACCCTGGCCCCTTACCGAGACCAAGTAGGTGCTGATGCCCAGGACCCTGGAGCCAAACGGTTCCAGTGGGAGGGAGAGCTCTGTAGGTATAAATATGCATAGAACTGATATAGATTGTATATACAATATGTGTGTCTGTATATATGTGTAACAAAGGTCTACATTTTATGGAAGGATGTGATTATTGACACATGTAGATAAAACTAACAACAAAGAGACAAGGTCTTTACATATGCAAAGTACTTCACCCTTTACAAGAAAGATCTCAGGATATAAACAGGACAGCTGAGAGGGATGGGGGCAGTTGGGATGGAAGGTTGGTAGGTATACACACACTGACACTCTACACACACATGCATTCACATACACAAACACAGACATGCAACCGCACAGTCATTCTAGATAGGAAGAAAGGGTTTTGGTAAGTACACACACACACAGAGACATCCACTCTGTAATAACTGTTAGATAGGATACATTGTGTGTTTGGGGGTATGACTGAAAACCTTTTTATGTAACTGTCTCTGTAACCTTTCTGTAATTTGGGCAGATCCTAATTAAAGCTCTCTCTATGGTAAAGAACTGAGTGTCTGAAAATCATTTAGCCTGGAATTACTATGAGTACAGTATAGTGGCTATATTTCTGTAGAACTACACATACAATATTTACCTGGGAATGTTGGTAAAGTGAATAGTGTGCTAGTGTGTAGTGAGGTGACACTAGGGGTTATTATAAGTATTACACAGCGCAGAGGATATTATCCAGAACATATCCAAAGTAGATTTCTTGAATGTGATCCTGGTGGATGCAAGGGATAATTGTGCAACAAGCTCCTGTACCAGATCTCCAAGAGGAGAAAAGGACTGGTGCCCAAACGCCAGCTGGTCGTACCGAAGAAGTTTCAGTCCAACCTGCTGAAAATAGTGCATGACATTCCCTTAGCCGGCCACTTAGGAAAGCATAGGACCCACCTCCGCTGGACTCAAACCTTCTTTGGCCATGCATTAAAGCCGATATTAAGGAATACTGTAAATCCTGTGAGGTTTGCCAGAAGGTAGGGAAGACTGGAGACCATACGAAAGTCCCCTCCATCCTCTGCCCATTATTGATGAACCCTTTAGCTGAGTGGCAGTAGACATCATGGGGCCATTAGCTCAGCCCAGCCCCTCAGGGAAGAAATGCAGCCTTACAGTAGTAGACTATGCAACCTTATACCAAGAGGCGATCCCCTTGGCCAATATTCAGGCTTATACCATAGCAGATGCGATGCTCTGGATATTCACCAGGGTAGGTTTCCCTCGGGAAGTAGTTTCCAATCAGAGAACACAGTTCACTGCAGAAATCACTCAACAACTCTGGAAGTTGTGCGGGATTAAACCCCTTACCATCCCCAGACAAATGGGCTGTGTGAGAGGTTTAACGGGACCCTAAAGCAAATGCTTCGGATCTTCTCGGCCACTCACAAGGACTGGGAAAGATTCCTGCCACATCTCCTCTTTGCATATTGAGAGGTTCCTCAGGAATCCACAGGATTTTCCCCCTTTGAACTACTGCATGGTCGAAAGGTTAGGGGCCCGCTAGATTTGGTACGAGCCCTCTGGGAGGGATCCACAGGGGGGAAGAGCACTCTATCGTGGGGTACGTACCCTGGCTGCAGGACCTGGCTGCCCAAGTCCACGAGAACCTTCAAGCCTCTCAACACAAACAGAAGCGATAGTACAATTAAAATGCCTGAACCCTGATAGTGGGACAGAAGGTCCTCGCCCTGAAGCCTGTCAAAACAGACAAGCTACAGGCCTCTTGGCAAGGACCTTACCGGGTTGTGGAACAACTGAACATCACTACATACCTGGTAGCGAAGTGTTCAGATGAAAGGATTCGTCAGACCTTTCATGTGAAAATGTTAAAGGCATACATAGAAAGACCCAGGGATGTGGCCGCTATCTGTGCGCCGGCAGTGGAGGACTCTGAAAGTCTTGCAAAGCCGGAGCTTCCCAGACCTACTGACACCCCCAGGGGGTGAATGACATATTCCTAGATGACAGGTTAGAACCCGAACAGAAAAGGCAGGTCTAGTGACTCCTGGAACAGAGAAGTGACATGTTTTCTACTGTCCCTGGGTTTGCCACCACAGCCACCCACCGGGTGGAGACCCCAGGACAGACTCCCCTGTGACAGGCTGCCTACAGGGTCCCAGAGGCCGTCAGAGAAAGTATGCACCTGGAGCTCTGGGGAATGTTGGATCTCGGTGTCATTTAACCATCCAACAGTCCCTGGGCCTCCCCGGTTGTGTTAGTGCCCAAAAAGGACGGAACTACCCGGTTCTGCATTGACTACGGTAGACTCAACAACAGAACCACCACTGACGCCTATCCCATGCCCCGAGAAATGACCTGTTAGATTGAATCGCCCGGGGCCACTTCCTGACCACCCTCGACCTATGCAAGGGTTATTGGCAAATCCCCCTCGACCCTGAATCCGTACCCAAGTCCGCCATCATCACTCCTTTCAGCTTATAACAGTTTAAGGTCATGCCGTTGGGAATGAAGAACGCCCCAGCCACTTTCCAAAGAATGGTAGACCACCTGTTAGATGGCCTCCAGGACTATGCCTTTGCATACCTGGATGACATCTTCATCTAAAGCGAGACCTGGGAAGACAATCTGGTCTACCTAGGGGTCCTCTTAGATCGTCTTCGAGCCGCCAGCCTAACATTGAAGCCAGATAAGTATACCATTGGGCGCTTGGAGTTTCAGTACTTGGGCCACCAAGTCGGTAAGTCGAGGCAGTGGCTAACTGGCCCACCCCCAGGACCAAAACCCATGTCCTTGCCTTTCTGGGTACTGTAGGCTACTACCGGAGGTTTGTCCCCAATTACAGCACCCTCGCCAACCCCTGACTGACCTGACCCGTAAACGACTTCCCTGACAGGTCCTGTGATCCCCCGAGTGTGAAAAAGCCTTCCAGAGTCTTAATCTCTGCTCCAATACTGACTGCTCCTAACCCAGCCAAACGCTTTTCTGTCCACACAGATGCCTCTATGTTCGGGTTGGGGGCCATACTAAGCCAAGCGGACGAGGAAGGACAGGACCACTCCATTGCCTACATCAGTCGAAAACTGCTACCCCGGGAAGTAGGTTACGTGGCAGTCGAGAGAGTGTCTGGTACTGGTATGGGCTTTGAAGAAGTTGCAGCCCTACCTATATGGAAGACCCTTGACCGTCCTCACTGACCATAATCCCCTTGCATGGCTCAACCGAGTTTCTGGGGACAACGGGAGACTGTTGAGGTGGAGCCTAGCCCTGCAGCCATTTAACTTTGACATTCAGTACCGACCGGGAAAAAGCAATGGGAATGCAGACAGACTTTTCCGGCGGACTGAAGTGGCATAAACTCCTCAGACATCCAAAGGCCGACCCGTTTGTGGATCTAGAGGGGGGAGTTGTCACACACACCGGGCTGCAAGGGTTAAACCCCTACCCCCTACAACCTCACCCCTGTTGTTTCTCAGTGGTTTTGGGCTCCTCAGAGCAACCACCATCTCTGGAAGCTTTTTCTTTGCTTTTTGTTGACTTGTTTTTGTGTTAAGAGAAAAGCTGGTCTATGACCGGGAAAACCCTCCTAGACTGGCGGGGCTCCTGGAACTCCCATTCGGCCGCCTCACAACGGATACCTGCCTAACCCCTCTCAGGCTGGCCGGGCTCCTGGAACTCCCAGTTGGCCACAGGACAGCAGGACACCCGCTGACTTTACCCCTAGTCGCTCCAGCAGCCCTTTGCCCCAGAGCTCTGCTCTTTTGGGGATTGGTAGCCCCTAGGGAGGACAAGAGCTGGGGGAATTATCGGAGGGGAGCTCCTTTGGGAACCGGGGGTTTTGGACACCCCTAACCCAATAACTTCAACGGACTGTAACTCCGGCCCCCAGTAAAGAATCATGCTGATTTTTGGACTATGGCATCTGGGGACCAAGAGTTTTAAAATGACACCTGGGAAGTGCCACTGCTCCACCAGGATCACCCCGAAACTGCCACACCTCTGTCCTGGGACTGTGGCTGCTATGGATGTGCCGGTCAGTTTGGAGAGGCGGGAATGGTGGGGAAATTGTGGGATTGTCCAGGGTCTTATCATGATGAGCTGTGTATATAAAAGGAGTGTGTGTTTTCAATAAAATCAGTTCCTGTTTCACCTGAATGATAGTATGTCTAGTTATTTGGGTGGGCTCCAATTAAAATCACTTTCCTGGGCTACATAGCAGCCTGTTCCAGACAGAGGAAGGAACCTCAGGCACAGCTACCCGGTCTGGGTAGCTGGAGTCTGCCACAGGGTGGGACCCTGAATACTGGTGCTGTCGGGCATCAGGGGTGGCTACAGGCTGTAATCACTTGCTACATAGCTGCAGTCAGCAGGGAGGAAGCAGGACCCATTTGGCGGAGCTACCCAGTCGGGGTAGCCAGGGTATCCGTCACAAGGAGTAATTCGTTTTTATTTTTGATAATTTTGTTTTTTATTTTGTGTAATTTAGTGTTTATTTTTTTTGTAATGTAGATAATTGTATTTTATTAATTTAATTTATTTTATTTTATTGTAATGTTAGGTTTTAGTGTAAGGCATGTTAGGTTTTATTTTACAGGTAAATTCTTATTTATTTTAGTTTATAGCGGCGGTGTGGGCGGACAGCAGTTTAGGGGTTAATAATCTTTAAATAGTGTTTGTGATGTGGGAGCGCAGCGGTTTAGGGGTTAATAGGTTTATTATAGTGGCGGCGGAATAGGGGTTAATACATTTTTTAAGTGGCGGCGATGTCCGAAGCGGCAGATTAGGGGTTAATAATTTTATTTTAGTATTTGTGATGCGGGAGGGCCCCGGATTAGGGGTTAATAGTTAGTTTATGGGTGTTAGTGTACTTTGTGACAGTTTAGTTATGAGTTTTATGGTACAACTTTTTAGCATAAAACTCATAACTACTGACTTTAGATCTTGTCAATTTAGGGTGTACCGCTCACTTTTGGCCTCACAGTAAAACTCGCAATAACGATTCTTTTTCACTCATAACGCAAAACTTGTAATCTAGCCGAATGTGCTTCATAAAAAGTGACATATTGATAATTTACTTCTATAAAATTTAGCTGTGATACAAGCCATGAAATAATTCACATGCGCTTTGAATGTTACACATATGGTATGAGTTATAGGGGCCGATTTATCATCCTGCGGACGGACATGAGCCACTGTAGCGAATGTGTCTGCCGCAAATCGATAAATGCCGACAGCATACGCTGTCGGCATTGATCATTGCACAAGCAGTTCTGGTGAACTGCTTTTGCAATGCCACCCATTGCAGATTTGTGGCCAATCGGCTGCTAGCAGGGGGTGTCAATCAACCCGATCGTATCCGATTGGGCAGATTGCTGTTCGCAGCCTCAAAGGTAGCGGAGGAGTTAAAGAGCAGCGGTCTTAAGACCGCTGCTTCTTAACTCCTGTTTTCGGCGAGCCTGAAGGCTTGCACAGAAACAGCTGCATTCAGGGCTGTTCGCCCCTTGATAAGTCGGCCCCATAAAAATGATCATGATGCACATAATGGTCTCTCAAGTAGACGTGCGCAGCTAAAAAAATTGTTTTGTTTCGTTTTGATTAGTTAAATAAATAATTTTGTTTTGGCAAATTAGTTTAGTTGTTTTGTTTTTAAAAATCGTTTTGGCAAATTAGTTAAGTTAATCGTTTTTTCGGATCCATTCTTTATTCATATGCATTATTCTATTCTGAAGTTCAGAATAGAATAATGCATATGAATTAAGAATGGATCCAAAAAAATTATTTAATTTAACTTATTTGCCTTAACAAAATAATCGAAAACCGCAGCCACCCACATCGCCGACACTAAATAAAGCTATTAACCCCTAAACCGCCGCCCCCCACATCACCAACATTACCTAAACCTATTAATACCTACACCGCACCCCCCACATCGCCGACACTAACTAAATCACTAAATAAAGCTATTAACCCCTAAACCGCCGTTCCCCGACATCGCCGACGCTAAATAAACCTATTAACCTCTAAAGTGCTGTTCCCCTACACTAACTAACTAAACTTATTAACCCCTAAACCGCTGTCCCCCACATCGCCAACACTACCCAAACCTATTAACCTCTAAATCGCACCCCCCCCACATCACCGACACTAACTAAATAACTAAATAAAGCTATTAACCCCTAAAGCGCCGTTCCCCGACCTCGCCGACACTACCTAAACCTATTAACCCCTAAACCGCACCCCCCACATCGCCGACACTAACTATATCACTAAATAAAGCTATTAACCCCTAAACCGCCGTTCCCCGACATCGCCAACACTACCTAAACCTATTAACCCCTAAACTGCACCCGCTCACATCGCCAACACTAACTAAACCTATTAACCCTTAAACCGTAGTTCCCAAACATCGCCGACACTAACTAAACCTATTAACCCCTAAACCACTGCCTCCCACATAGCAACAACCTAAATTAAACTATATTTACCCCAAAACCTAACACCACCTAAAGTTTAACATAATTAAAATAGACCTAAATTAAAGTTACAATTATTAACTATCTATTTAAAAATAAATACAAACTTACCTGTGAAATAAAAATAAACCCTAAGCTTACACTAATAAAACCTAACATTACTATAAATTAAAAACCTAAGATTACTAAAAAATTATAACTACAATTACAAAAAATAATAAACACTAAAATTACAAAAAATAAAAAAACTACCATTACAAAAAATAACTAACAAAATTATTCAAAACAATAAAATCTATTCCTATTCTAAAGAAGAAAAAAAACACCCCAAAATAAAAAAAACCCTAATCCTATATAATAAAAGGCCAAGTGTGTTTGTCCGAAGCTGTCATGCGCAGTAGACAGCACAGCACGAGGACAAACACACCTGGCCTTTGAGAGTCCCTAAGTCTCTGCTCTGCAGTGCGAGCAGAAGTGTGCATGACCGAGCGTGGCCGGGGCGTGACCGAGCGTGAAGGGGGCGTGGCCGAGCGCGAGGGCCGTAAGGGGGCGTGGCCAAGCGTGAAGGGGTGGGGCCAGGCGGCCCGTGAAAGGCTGTGCAGTGAGAGCTCAAAACAGCTCAAAAGAGGGGAGAGAGGGGGTAGGGAAAAGATAAGAAAGGTGAGAGAGAGAGATCAAGAGGGGAGAGAGAGATTAAGAGGGGAGATAAAGGGAGCACAAGAGAGGGAGCAAAAGAGAGGGGGAGAGACAGCAAAAGAGAGGGAGAGCAAAAGAAAGGGGACAGAGAGATCAAAAGAGAGGGGGGGGGAGAGAAAGAGAGGGGGAGGGGGAGAGAGAGAGAGGGGAGGAGAGAGAGAGAGGGGAGGAGAGAGAGAGAGAGAGGGGAGGAAGAGAGAGAGAGAGAGGGGAGGAAGAGAGAGAGAGAGAGGGGAGAGGGGGAGGGAGAGAGGGGGAGGGAGAGAGAGAGGGGGAAGGAGAGAGAGGGGGAGGGAGAGAGAGGGGGAGGGGAAGGGAGAGAGAGGGGGAGGGAGGGAGAGAGAGAGAGGTGGGGGGGAGTGAGGGAGAGAGAGAGGGGAGGGGGAGTGAGAGAGAGAGGGGAGGGGGAGTGAGAGAGAGAGGGGGAGAGAGAGAGGGGAGGGAGAGAGAGGGGAGGGAGAGCGAGGGGAGGGGGAGAGAGAGAGGGGGAGGGAGAGAGAGAGGGGAGGGGGAGGGAGAGAGGGGGGAGATAGAGAGGGGAGAGAGAAAGGAGAGAGAGGGGGAGAGAGAGAGGGGAGAAAGAGAGAGAGAGAGGGGGGAGAGAGAGAGGGGAGAGAGAGAGAGATAGAGGGGAGAGAGCGCAAAAGAGGGGGGGAGAGAGAGAGTGCAAAAGAGGGGGGAGAGAGAGTGCGCAAAAGAGGGGGGATAGAGAGAGCGCAAAAGAGGGGGGGAGAGAGCGCAAAAGAGAGGGGGAGAGAGAGCGCAAAAGAGAGGGGGGAGAGAGAGAGCTCAAAAGAGAGGGGAGAGAGAGAGTGCAAAAGAGGGGGGGAGAGAGCGCAAAAGAGGGGGAAGAGAGAGCGCAAAAGAGAGGGGGGGAGAGAGATCTCAAAAGAGAGGGGGAGAGAAAGCGGAAAAGAGAGGGGGGAGACAGAGCAAAAGAGACGGGCAGGGAGAGAGCGCAAGGGTTGGGACTGCTGTACCCTGCAAAAAATGGCCCATGTGAACGGGCTTTAGGACTAGTCTATAATAAACTACCAAGGGCCCTTAAGAGGACCTTTTGTAGGGCATTGCCCTTAAGTTAACAGCGCTTTTGCTAAAAAAAAATACAACAAACACCCCCTAACATTACAAACCCCCACCCCCACCAAACCCACAAAATAAAAAACATAACTAAAAAAACCTAATCTACCCATTGCCCTGAAAAGGTGATTTGTATGGGCATTGCCCTTAAAAGGGCATTCAGCTCTTTTTCAGCCCATTAAAAAAAAGGCCTGATTTAAAAAAAAAAAACACCCCCAAAAAACAAAAAACAACCTAACACTAACCCCAAAATCGGTACTCACAGTTTCTGAAGTCCGATGAACGATCTTCATCCCAGGGACGAAGCATCTTCATCCAAACGGCTCCATCTTCATTCATCACGGGTCCGGCATCTTCTTCATCCCTGCAGAGGTGGAGCGGTCAATGTGCGGAGCCGCCTATATAAAGATGCTTTGCCGCTGGGATGAAGATCATTCGCCGGACTTCAGCAACTGTAAGTACCGATTTTGGTGTTAGTGTTAGTTTATTATAGATTAGGTTTTTTTTATTTTGGGGTGCTTTTTTTTAAACAGGGTATTAGAATAGGAATAATTTTTATTATTTTAGATAATTTCATTTGTTATTTTTTGTAATGTTTTTTTTTTTGGGGGGGGGGGTTAGGCATTTTTTATTTTTAATGGGCCCAAAAAAGAGCTGAATGCCATTTTAAGGGCAGGGCCCATACAAATGTCCTTTTCAAGGCAATGGGTAGATTAGGTTTATTTTTATTTTGTGGGTTTGGGGGGTGGGGGTTTGTAATGTTAGAAGGTGTTTGTTTTTATTTTTTTGCAAAAGAGCTGTTAACGTTAGGGCAATGCCTTTTAAGAACCCTTGGTAGTTTATTATAGATTATGGTTTTTTATTTTGGGGTGTTTTTTTTTTTTTTTTAAACGGGGTATTAGAATAGGAATAATTTTAATTTTTTGGGATAATTTCGTTTGTTATTTTTTGCATTGGTAGATTTTTTTATTTGTTGTAATTTTAGTGTTTATTATTTTTTATAATTGTAGTTTTATTTATTTTTTTGTAATGTTAGGTTTTTATTATTGTAAGCTTGTTCTATGGCCCGGTTGCCACCTGGGAGTAGCTTCTTTCTGCCCAATTGTGCTTTTCACAAAGGAAAACTTTCCTGTATTTATCAATCTGATCCCGCCGACATGGTCAGTCCAGCCCCGAAATACCAGGTAATTCTCCTCTGAACAAGGAACATGAACACTGCACACGATCGTTTCGGCCTCCTTTATTTTTATTTCACAGGTAAGTTTGTATTTATTTTAAGTAGGTAGTTAGTAAATAGTTATATTGTAGCTAGCTAGGTTTTATTTTTATTTCAAAAGTAAGTTTGTATTTATTTTTAAATAGGTAGTTAGTTAATAATTGCACCTTTAATTTAGGTCTAATTTAATTATGTTAAAATTAGGGGGTGTTAGGTTTAGGGGTTAATATAGTTTAATTTAGGTTGTTGCGATGTGGGGGCCGGCGGTTTAAGGATTAATAGGTTTAGATAGTGTTGGCGATGTTTGGGAACTGCGGTTTAGGGGTTAATAGGTTTAGTTATTTTTTTAGCGATGTTTTGGAATGGCGGTTTAGGGGTTAATAGGTTTAGTTAGTGTCGGCAATGTTTGGGAACGGCGGTTTAGGGGTTAATAGCTGTTTAGATAGTGTCGGTGATGTCGGGGAACTGCGTTTTAGGGGTTAATAGCTTTATTTAGTGATTTAGTTAGTGTTGGGGAATTGCGGCTTAGGGGTTAATAGGTTTAGTTTGTGTCGGAGATGTTTGGGAATGGCGATTTAGGGGTTAATAGCTTTAACTAGTGTCAGCGATGTTTGGGAGCGGTGGTTTAGAGGTTAATAGCTTTATTTAGTAATTTACTTAGTGTCAGCGATGTCAGCGATGGGAGCTGCGGTTTAGATTAGAACAATTAAAAACTCCATATAAGAATAATGGATCCGAGAATTCGGAAACTGATTTATTCATTTTTGGAATTTTTCGTGATTTTTCTGATTCGGAAATTCGAATGCATTTGAATCTCCGAATCTGACAAAATTAGTCCAAAAACTAAATTCGGCCGAAATGAAAAGCACATGTCTACTCTCAAGTACCTGTTTTCCAGTTTGCATGTTCTTAGCCAACTTAACTTTAGCATTAGAGCCCTTCCCAATAATTTTATGGAGATGGTAGTGTCCAATGATGTTCTCATCTTTAGGTGGTTCAATGTATGTTGTGACCACTTGAGGTGCAGGGGGGTTCACCTCTGGAGGTGTAGTGAATGCATCCTCTAAGGTTGTAGTGGAGCCATTACAGCATAACAGCATGCACCATTTGCTGCGGCCTTTGTATTTATTTATCATTGTATCTATCTCTGAAACTCAACAATAACACTAGTGAAGAATGGATAAAGTTGTGAGGATCAGTTAAAATATACCTGTAATATGTCTGTGATGTCACTTGACTACACATTCTGATGTCATAATATGCTACTCCACACTCTCTGCACTGAAGCCCTGAAGTTCACAGGACAGTTCAATGTTTAACCCTTTATAGATATATATACACATATACATATATCTATAGTTTGAGTTCACTGGACAGTTGTGTTGATGTTTAATTCTTGTAGGGTAGTTCAGGTAGTGGAAATGTTAACTTTTTGAATTTAAATGTTCTAGTAGTTTTTGAGATCTTAAAAGAACATTAAACACTTTATGATAGTAATATAAAATGATAAGTCACACACACACACATATATATATATATATATATATATATATATATATATATATATATATAAAAAGGGGTGGTTATAACTGTGCCTTCAGAATGGGAGTCCTCATGTGTGTGTAAATAAGAGGCAGATAAATCTCATAAGTGGTATACAATAAAATGGTATAATTTACCGCTCACCTGTATGGACCACAGGGGAAGGCGGTCAACTATCTCTCTCCCGGTTGGTGTTGTCCTGGCTATCAATGTCATATGAATGACTGACTGCAGTATGGATAGACTAAATAGCTAGGAAGATATTTACCTAGGAAGATATTTACCTACATAGCTTAGAAGTGACTGCAAACCCAACACACACACACAGAAAAACACACATACACACATACACACACACATACATACCCACACACATACACACACACATATATATATATATATATATATATATACACACACACTCACACATACACACACACATATATATATACACACACACATACATACACACACACACACACACACACACACACACACACACACATATATATATATATATATATATATATATATATATATATATATATATATATATATATATATATATCAATAAATTCTTAAAGTGTGAGCTTTTCAGTTTCTGTTAGACATGGAAGTGTAAAACACTGTTATATTCCACACAGCTATTGGCTGTACAATCTAGTGACTTATTTATAACTGTCCCTAATAAGCCACAGTTGAGAAGGTAACTTAAGATACAACATGGCAGCTCCCACTGATTTATAGACACTTAGAGATACTTATTTTGTCAATATTTAAACAGCTAATGAAATATTAAAAAATAAATCTACGTGTTATTCTCAGACTAATCCTTTTTTTGAATGCATAATTCTATCTAGCATTCATTAAGGGCTAGATTACGAGAGGAGTGGAATTTTGCTCCCACTTGAGAGCTAACTCCGCTAGACGTAAGCTTTTCATTAGCGTTTGTATTACAAGTTAAAAGTAAAAAGCAAGTTTGTGTGCAAAAAGCTGAACTTCGAAATTCGTGATCGTGTTATGTATTCTCCATAGAAGTTAATGGAGTGCGAAAATTGGAAAAAAACTAACATCCTACTCGCGCACAAACTAGATTGCGTTTTCTCAAGTGCGCTAACTTGAAATAAATGAAAATATGAATATTTTTCATTCCAATGTTCTTCACATAGAAGAATTTGTCCTATTTATTCATAAATACATGTTTCTACATATCTGATGGTATTGTGGTACAATATATATTAGCTATACCTATATGGATATATACAGCTATATAGGAATATTTATTTATAAATACTTCATAGTTAAACACTTTATTAAATTTAAATATTGCATAAATGTGCTTTTACATGTTTTCATCCTTCAATGTAAAGGGCTCCAATGCACATATAAATATATACATATGTATTTTTGTGTGTATAGCATACATATGTCTGTAAATACATATAAACACATATAAATACTAATTTACATACATAGGGGCCGATTTATCATCGGTCTGTCCGACATGATCTGCTCAGCCAAACAAGGGCATCAGGGACCATTCGGCCCTTGATCATTCGGCCCCATATAATTTATATATAAGCATACATATACATATTTAGACATGTATATGTATGTATCTCTGTTAAAATCCTTTTATTTTCTAACACCTGACCTTTTTTTCTTTGAGACCTTATGACTTTTTCATGCAATTTTTTAAAAATAATTTTAGATAGTGTTATTATGAGTGCAACTGTACTTTTTAATGTATTTTTTTATGAGTTTTGTGACACTTTTTATTTGAGCATAACAGTTAACCAGAGCTCTGAGATTACATCATCCTGACGCATGTTAAATGTAATTGCGCTCAAGCGATTGTGTTTACTTTCAACTTGTAATACACACGCTACTTCCGACGCATGCAAACAGCTGTGATAAACCCTTTATCGTGATGTAGAAATGTACTGTAGTTTAACATATGGTTCATTTTATGCGCAATAGAGATTTCTCTTAGTAAATATGCAGCTTGTATGGGTATAACAGCAGCCATGTTTACTTTTCCTATATCTGTATTTTATTAGTTATTCAGATACTCTCTGTATCGGTTTGTGGTGTGGGAGGGTCAGAAGGGAGGCGGGTGGGCGGCCCATCGCTAGAGGGGGCGGGAGGGACCGCTACACTGCAGAAAATCATTTCCACAGCTAGAGGGAGGGAGAGAGAGAGGGAGTGACCCATTGCCTAAAGAAAATGTTGAGAGATTGGTGCCCTAAAGAACATCGCTTGGAGGAAGGGAGGTGGGGAGGGTGAGGGGGCCACTACACTACAGATTTGTTTTTTTAAAATAAATAAATAAAAAAAGGTAAAAATGTATATGAATGGGTACTGGCAAATAGCTCCCAGTTCCTAAGATGGCGGATACTAGTTAGAGGGGAGGGTTAAAGAGCTGTTTGGGGGATCAGGAAGGTGGGAGGGTAAGGGGGGAATCGTGCACTGCAGAAAATAAAAATAAAATTGTTTTAAAAAAAAATGCCCTAAAACTTAATATTGGCAGACTGTCTGCCAGTATCTAAGATGGTGGTGACCAGTGGTGGGTGAGGGAGGGAAGAGAGCTCTTTAGGAGGGATCAGGTAAGTAGGGGGTGGGTCCGTGGGAGGGTAATCTCAACACTATGGCTACCTGATTAACCCCTTCACTGTTGAGAATTTCAGAAGTGTGGTGCAAAGCTGCAATTAGCAGCCTTCTAATTTCCAAAAGGTTATGTCAAAGCCATGTATGTCTGCTATTTCTAAACAAAGGGGATCCCAGAGAAGCTTTTACAACCATATTCGTTATGACTGCATAATACGTGATATGCAAATAATTTCAGTGAGAAGTTTGTGAAAAAGTTAACAATTTTTTTTCTATTTGATTGCATTTGGCAGCAAAATGGTAGCATGAAATATACCAAAATAGGCCTAGATCAATACCTTGGGTTGTCTACTAAAAAAATATATATATAGTTTTGATAGGTAAATTAAAAAACAAAGTGATCACATTTACTTTCAACTTGTAATACGAGCAATAAACCTGATGTGCGCAAATACCCGCAATATACCCCTTACCTCTTGTGTGTAACTGTTAGTGTTCCACTCGTAATCTTCCCCTAAGTGTGAATATGTCTGTGCATGTATGTATGTGTGTATATGTAGGTATTTGTACTTATGCATATACAGTATGTGTGTGTGCATGTGCGTTTATGTATGTATATGTGCGTATGTGTCGGTCTATATGTCTGTGTGCATGTATAAATGTGTATCTATATGTGTTCATGAATGTGCACCTTTTTGTATATATCTGTTTATGTTTATGTCTGTGTGTGACAGTGTGTGTGTGAATATGTCTGTGTGTATATGTATATTTGTGCATATGTGTGTGTGTGTGTGTTTCTTGGTGTGTATGTATATATGTTTATGTGTGTGTCTGCATATGATTTTGTGTATGTGTGTTTGTATACAGCTATGTATGTGTGTATATATATATATATATATATATATATGTATATGTATATTTGTAAGCATCAGTATGTGTGCATGTATATGTGTAACTGTGTGTTTATGTGTAAATACAGTGGGGCCTATTTAACAAATGTCTGTCCAACATGATCCGATCAGCGTTAATGTCCGACAGACATCGCTGAATGCGGAGAGCAATACGCTCTCCGCATTCAGCATTGCACCAGCAGCTCTTGTGGAAGTGGAAGGCCCTCTAGTGGGCCTGTAGCAAAATTAAGGGACAAGGGACTTGAAGTCTGGATGGTTCTAGGTAATACAATATTGCAATTAAGGGGGCGGGGGTTTCTACTCACCTTTAAAGGTTCTTGTTGCAGTAGATCCGGCCTCTTTGTTCCAGTGCCCAGACTTCAAGAAGAACTTTCTGTTGGTTTTCTTGAGCAAGATGAGGCGTGCGAAGAGGAAATCTGTTCCACCATGGAGATATGCTGAAGTGGTGAAGGAGGTTCCGGGGATGCGAGGCCCTGCAAGAGAGAGAGAGGAATCAGGTTCTGAGGGAGTTATACCTCCCACCCCCAGGGCTAAACCATCTAATAAGAGAGTGGCAAGACCTACGCCCGTGGCTAGGAAGGGCCTGGGTATGCAAGGGGGGGGTGGTGAGTCAACGGGAGCAGCAGGGAGTGAGTGCACAGGAATCCCATGCCCCAGGCTCGCTAGGGGTTCCCTTTAGGCAGGGTGAAGAGGAGGTAGCGGGACCCTCAGGTTGTGGGACTAATCCAGGGGGCTCTGCAGTTGGCGGCCAGCGCATGCAGCGGCCTGCGGTGGACACTGCAGCCGCTCAATTAACCCCCGGTATTTATCAGGATGGCATAGCGGTTACCCACGTGGCAAGGCCGGACACGGCCGTGGATGCATGGCTGGCCACATGCTAGCACCTTAGGGGCTTACCACCTGTGGCCTTGGTGTCCGTTGCCTCCTTGGCCCAGTCCCTGGCGTGATTGGGGCAGGCGGCGTCGGTGAGGAAGTCGTTGGGGGGCAATGGTGCGGCTTGCAGGCCTCAGGCGGCTACTAGGCTGCGTCGTGCGTCCCCGGATGGCTCCGCCTCCTTGTTTACGTCACGCGCAACCTCCCAATGTGACTCATCGAGTGGGGAGGAGCGCGGACGTGCAAGGAGGCGACGCAGAGTGCGCAGCAGGGATAGGAGCGGATCCTCTTCCGGAGGCGCCCCAAGTAAGTTGGGGAGACTCCGGGTGGAGGATGAGGCTCCTGATGGATGGGGGTTAGGCGGACAGGCAGAAAAGTGGCAGCAAAGACCCCGGAAGGGGGAAGAGGTAGAAGGGCTGGTGCTGGGACATGTGTGAGCAGACAGAGCATGGGAGAGCGTGTCGCAAGGGGTATGTCTGGTGCAGGGGTGAGTACAGCAGATACACATGTTGAAGGACTGGGCAATGAGCAGGGAAGACATGGCGCTTTTGCTGATATGCATAGGAATGAAAGGGGGCTAACAGTGCAATGTCAGGAGACTCTGGTGACGGCTATAGGGCAAACAGGGTGTGTGAATGAGGATCTGATTAGGAAGGCTGTTGCATCTGCTTTGGGGATGTCTGCTGGGGAGGGCAGCAGGGGGCAGATATATGTGGGGGAGGTGGCTTGGCCCCCCTCGGGGGTTTCATCCTGCACACAGAGTACTCCCCATGTCCCTTTCTTTCCCCAGGTTGACAGGGATACGGCAGCAGCACAGATGGCTTTGACAAGCGGGCAAGGATCATCTGGATCACAGACGGTTAATCCCACAGTAGCAGCAGCTGCAGCAGAGGGCGGAACAGGACCTGCGCCACCTTTGGCCCCAAGCGATGAGTACCTTCTTGGCACATCCACACACGCAGAACATATTGCATCCTCTAGTGACTCAGGTTCAGATAGTGAGGGGGACCTAGGGCTAGAGGGTAAGGGCCAGACGGAAATGTTTAAAATGATTAAGAAGCTAGTGGCCGCACAGGTGAAGAACCAGGCGGTGCAGGCGTCGGGTTCCGCGTTGGTTCCGTTTGTCCCCGGGGGGTCTGTTGCCCAGTCCCCTTTGGGCGTTGCTGTTGCGAGGAGGGTGGCGTCTCAGGGTGATACTTACCCGTGTTTAGTCCACTCCCTTTACGGGCACCTGAAAGCGAAGGTGGTGAAAAGGATTCAGGATGGTCGTTACGTGAACATCTTCAAACTTTCCCCTGAGGCGTGCCGAGTCAAAGAGCGGGCAGCAGATGGCACAGGCCCTAAGAAAGTTCAGAGGCCTGAAACTTATGAAGAATGGCAGAGGTTCTTCAGGGTGCTGGCAACCTGCTATTTGGATAAATGGCAGATGCAAGGGCACAACCTGTTCAAGTATGAAGACACTATTGATGATGTCCATACTAGATTTAAGGAAGGGGCATGGCGCGAGTACAACATGGCCTTCCGTAGAAAGATGATAGGGAAACCCATGCTTCATTTCGGGATTTGTACCTGTGGTCTAAATTGGGGTTGGAAGGGCCGACGGGTCAGGCGCCAGGCACGCGGGCTGGGCAGGTGCGTCCTGGCACCCCACGTCCTAAGAGACGGGGCGGGAGTGCTGGACAAGTTCAGGAGTTTAGGACAAGCAGTGTGACAGAGGGGCAAGTTGTTCCTTTCGTCACATCTGCAAGTTCTGCAGCGGTCCACACCCAGGGGTTGAATGTAATAAGAAGCGGGAGGGCGGCGGAGACAAACAGTTCTCCAAAGGGGCCCCTGGTGACAAGGGCACCAACGCCACTTAGGCTGGAGGCCATGGCCATTTGGCTGGCACATTACCTGAATAGGGGGGTGGCCGACCTCCTCAGCCAGGGATTGTCTGAGGAGTTTAGGATACCTGTGTCAGGCCAGGTGGTGGGTTCCTCGGTGCATAGGAACTTGAAGTTGGCCTATGAGTTTCCAGGGGTGGTTAGGGACAAGTTAGCAAAAGAATTGTCATTGGGCAGAGTGGCGGGCCCGTTTGGGGTTAAGCCGCTTCCGGATTTGGTGGTGTCCCCACTAGGGGTGGTGCCAAAAAAGGATTCTGGCAAGTTTAGGCTGATACATCACTTGTCCTACCCAAAAGGGGCATCGGTGAACAATGCCATTGACACCGAGCTTAGTTCGGTGCATTACCAGTCCTTTGACGACGCATTGGAGCTAGTCAGGGGTAAGGGTAAGGGGGCCTTGATGTCCAAGTTGGACATCGAATCAGCATTTAGGCTGCTCCCTTTGCATCCGTCGGCTTTTCGGCTGATGGGCATGAAGTTTGATGGTGACTTCTATGTCGATCGTTGCTTGCCCATGGGGTGCTCGTTGTCATGCACCTTATTTGAGAGTTTCAGCACGTTTTTGCACTGGGTGATAAGGAAGGCGTCGGGTGGTGGGGCCGTGGCCCACTACTTGGATGACTTCCTCCTGGTGGGGTGTGCTGGCACGTCAGAATGTGAGGCCTTGATGGCAGTCATGCACGATATGATGGGCAGGTTTGGGGTCCCTTTGGTGGCTGATAAGACGCAGGGGCCGTGCACATGTCTCACATTTCTAGGTATAGAGATTGATACAGTTGCAGAGGTCTGTCGGCTTCCGAAAGACAAGGTTGTTCGCCTGTTGGAAGTGGTTTTAGCGGTAAAAAGGGCATCTTAGGTGTCCCTTAGGGACTTGCAATCCTTACTAGGCATGCTAAATTTTGCCGGTAGGGCTATTCCCATGGGTAGGGTCTTCAATCGGAGGTTGGAGGAACAATTGAGGGGTCCCCAGGGTATGGCTCGTTGATTAAAAGTGTCACAAGGCATGAGGAACGACCTAGGGGTATGGGAAGAATTTCTGCAGAAATTCAATGGCGTCTGTCTGTGGCGGGACAGCCCCAGGTCGAATCAGGCGTTGCACTTGTTTACAGATGCGGCAGGTGGCCATGGCTATGGGGCTTACCTGAAGGGGTCATGGAGCGCTGCTCCGTGGCCTAGGGACTGGGTCAAGGCAGGTCTTACCAAGAACTTGACGCTGCTGGAGTTGTTCCCTATTGTAGTAGCAGTGGAGCTATGGGGTCCTGCTCTGGCTAACAAATCGGGAGTGTTTTAGTCAGATAATATGAGCGTCGTGTACGCCATTAATAGGCTATCAACGTAATCCCCAAGGGTAGTCACTTACCTAAGACACTTGGTGTTGCGCTGTTTACAGCTGAACATCTACTTCGTGACGCGGCATGTACCGGCATGCATAATGTGATAGCCGACGCTCTGTCGAGGTTTAATTGGGGTTTATTTAGGCAGGCCGCCCTAGGGGCGGATAAGACTGGCTTGACATGCCTCCTTTTCTTTGGCAGATGGCAGAGGCTGGGAAACTATTATCCCCTTGATTCAGGCTTCAGTGGCGCCAAAGACCTGGACAACGTATGTGAGTCACTGGAAGGGGTGGGAACGTTTTGCTATTCAGCAAGGGTTTGAGGTGCACAAAGCATCACAAGTACAGGTTTTGGAGTGGCTAGCGTGGTTGCGCAAGGAAGGGACCTCTAAACTGGCGGCTCAAAGTAGGTTAGCTTTGATGGCGTTCTTTAATAAAACGTTTGGCATTACAGACTTCTCGGGGTCATTTCTGGTTAGGCAAGTACTGAAGAGGTGGGGCCGGCTGGACCCACGCCCAAAAGACCACAGGGAACCCATCACGCTTCCCCGACTGCGGGCATTGATGGGATGCTTGGAGGAGGTATGCTCCTCTGAATTTGATGTATTGCTTTTCAGCGCGTCGTTCGCGTTTGTATTCACAGGGCCCCTTAGGATTGGGGAGTTAGTTGCGTCTTCGTGCTCAGGGGGCGTAGGCGGTATCCTGTGGGAACATGTACGGCCTGTAGATAACGGGCTCATATTGCTTATACCTAGGTCTAAGACGGACCAGGCAGGAAAAGGGGCTTGGTTGTGTTTGGGCAAGTTAGACATAGAGGATTGCTGCCCAGTGCGAAAATTTGAGGATTTTTGTAAGGTGCGTCCGGTAGGCCCCCGGCAGCTGCTCATACACGAGGATGGGTCATTCTTATCTGTCTTCCAGTTCCGTAAGGTCCTGGCAAGAGTAGCAATGGCATCAGGTTTAGACCCTGCCAACATAGGATCTCATTCATTTCGAATTGGGGCTGCGACACCAGCCGCCGCGAGCGGCTCTTCGGGCAAGGACATTAAGTGGCTAGGGCGCTGGAAGTCCGGGAGATATAAATTGTATATTCGTCCAGTGATGGGTGCGCAGGGGACAGCCCGACAACCCAGTGGGTGGGACCCACTCTGATAGTCACCGAGGGCTTGGGGGGGGGGCGCTCGGGCTACTTAACTATCTGCAGGGGCGGGCAATCACTGTTAGCGTTTGCTCAGCATTTCTGTCATGTCCTTTCAGGCAAGAATTCCCCTCCAGCACGCATTTGGATAGTGGGCCACTCATTTATTCATCAGGGCGCTGAGGCTACCGGAGGGGCAGCAACTAGAAATTCCGGCATTAAGAGCCAACATTCGTTGGCTGGGTCACAGAGGGTTGGCTTGGGATGAGTTGCCAGCCCTCCTCCAGGATGCTCACAGGATGTTGGGGAAGACTCATATTGTGATTTTGCATTTGGGGGGCAATGACTTGGGTGCGGTCCTGGCATTGGACCTGATAAGAAAGATGATTTCAGACTTGCGTGGGTGTATGCTTGGCTCCAGGGCGTGCAAGTAGGGTGGTCTAACGTGGTTGCACGGCTGCGTTGGAGACATATTGTGACACAAAGGGCAGCATACAACGTTAAGAAAAAGGTAAATCGGGAATTGGGGAGAGCGGTCATGGCTTTAGGCGGCTTCCTTATCAGGCATGACTCTATTACGGCCGACAACAAAGCTCTATACCGCCCGGATGGCATTCACCTGGCAGATGCTGGGATTGACATTTTTCTGGCTGATATCAGAAACAGTTTACTAACAGTTATATATATATATATAAAAAATAAAAATATTATACACTGCACACAAAAAAAAAAAAAGTTATTTGGAGCTAGTTGGTTTTTTTGTATAGATGGCGGCAAGAGGGCAGGGAGTTGTTCTCTTGTGGCGGTCGGCTCGGTCCCCTGAAGCGGGCGGAGAGAGATTTGAGTGATGTCCTTAGATGGGGGAGGGACGCCTACCGGGTGCCGACCTGGGGGGTTCTCCCCCTTACTAATCTTTGGGTGAAGATCTCTATAGTTTTGCAACTATCTCTCTCTGCCAATTGGGTGCAAGCAACCCGTGCTGCGCTGCAGTCCCCCGAGTGGGGGGTCTGGGCCAGCTGTCAGTAGGGGTTAGGATAGGAGTTAGATGCCGCCACTAATTTTGCTGAACTTGGTACAGGTTAAGAAAATTGAAAAAGTTGCTTGATATGGAATTTTGCCGCGATAAAGGTTTATGTTAATAAACGTGACCGTGACCGGTCTTTCCCCACACATATGGTGTTGTGTATTTATTTTAGAAGGGTCTAGAATAAGTAAAGACGGAATAGGAGGTTTGTCCCTTATGAACTGCTGGTGCAACTCCGCCCCCTGCAGAATCGTGGCCAATCGGCCGCCAACAGGGGGTGTCAATCAACCAGAACGTATTTGATCGTGTTGATTTCAATCGATCTCTGTCCGCCTCCTCAGAGCAGGCGGACAGGTTATGGAGCAGCGGTCTTGATAAATGGGCCCCAGTATGTGCATGCCTGTGTGCATATGTGTGTATATATCTGAATTTTATGTATGTATCTTTGTATATGTCTATATGTATGCGCATATGTGTATGTGTGCGTGCATATCAGTATGTTTATATTAGTATGTGTGACTATCAGTGTGTATGTCTGTCATCAGGTAATGGTGTGTGTTTCTTAGTATAAAGTTTCTAGCTTTACACCTGCACTGGGATATACTGCTCTGTGCTCACGTAGACCCCGATATTCAAATCATCGACAGACCGACGAGAAACTGCCTTTTTAACCTTGTCGGCCTTGCAGTCCATCGATCTGTTGTGAGTGCTACGTGAGCAAAACATTGCAGACATCGCCACTAGTGATGTTGCGAATAGTTCGCCGGTGAATAGTTCCCGGCGAACATAGCATGTTCACGTTCGCCGCAGACGGCGAACATATGCGATGTTCGATCCGCCCCCTATTCTTTATCATTGAGTAAACTTTGCCCTGTAACTCACAGTCAGAAGACACATTACAGCCAAACAGCAGCAGACCCTCCCTCCCAGACCCTCCCACCTCCTGGACAGCATCCATTTTAGATTCATTCGGAAGCTGCATTCTTAGTGAGAGGAGGAATAGTGTAGCTGCTGCTGATTTAATAGGGAAATCGATAGTTAGGCTAGTGTATTCAGTGTCCACTACAGTCCTGAAGGACTCATCTGATCTCTGCTGTAAGGACAGCACCCAAAAAGCCCTTTTTAGGGCTAGAACATCAGTCTGCTTTTTTTTTTTCCCTGTGTAATCTAATAGCAGTTGTCTGCCTGCCAGCGTGTGTGTCAGGCTCACAGCGTATACTGTGCCCACTTGCCCAGTGCCACCACTCATATCTGGTGTAACAGTATTGTACATTTAAAAAAAAAACAACTTTTTTGACAGTGAAATAATAGCAGACAGCTGCCAGTACCCAAGATGGCCGCCAATATGGCAGATGGGGAGGGTTAGAGAGCTGTTTTGGGGGGGGATCAGGGAGGTTGGGGGCTAAGGGGGGATGCTACACCACAGCATATGTAAATATGCTTAAAAAAATAAAAAAATTTAAAAACCTTTTATTTTAGTACTGGCACACTTTCTGCCAGTACCTAAGATGGCGGGGACAATTGTGGGGTGGGGGAGGGAAGGGAGCTGTTTGGGAGGGATCAGGGGGTCTGATGTGTCAGGTGGGAGGCTGATCTCTACACTAAAGCTAAAATTAACCCTGCAAGCTCCCTACAAACTACCTAATTAACCCCTTCACTGCTAGCCATAATACACGTGTGATGTGCAGCAGCATTTAGCGGCCTTCTAATTACCAGAAAGCAACGCTAAAGTCATATATGTCTGCTATTTCTGAACAAAGGGGATCCCAGAGAAGCATTTACAACCATTTGTGCCCTAATTGCACAAGCTGTTTGTAAATAATTTCAGTGAGAAACCTAAAATTGCGAAAAAATTTGTTTTTTTTAAATTTGATCGCATTTGGCGGTGAAATGGTGGCATGAAATATACCAAAATGGGCCTAGATCAATACTTTGGTTTGTCTATTACACTACACTTAAGCTAGAATTAACTCTACAAGCTGCCTACATGCTCCCTAATTAACCCCTTCACTGCTGGGCATAAAACACGTGTGGTGCGCAGTGGCATTTAGCAGCCTTCTAATTACTAAAAAGCAACATCAAAGCCATATAAGTCTGCTATAATGGCATGTCTGGCACACAGTGTTGGGGCAAGGGTCCATCTGACCACTGATACCTGGTCTGCAAAACATGGTCAGGGCAGGTATATCACCTACACTGCGCACTGTGAAGCGGGCGTAACCCTTACACTACCTGATCGATACAACATCATACCTGATGTTTTAAAGCACGTTATTCCAAACAATTTAGGAATGTTAGGTGATTTATGCCCTTTATGGATTAAAACCAGACTCTGCATCAACTATGTAATTTTCCATGGGAGTTTTGCCATGGATCCCCCTCCGGCATGCCACAGTCCAGGTGTTAGTCCCCTTGAAACAACTTTTCCATCACTATTGTGGCCAGAAAGAGTCCCTGTGGGTTTTAAAATTCGCCTGCCTATTGAAGTCTATGGCGGTTCGCCCGGTTTGCGAACTTTTGCGGAAGTTCGCGTTTGCCGTTTGCGAACCCAAATTTTTATGTTCGCGACATCACTAATTGTCACTTTTTGGCACTTTCTGCAGATGGGGGGGGGGGTATCCAAAAATGGTTTCTGTTTCAGAACACTTCAAATAATGCCTGTGTGACCTTACTTTCCCTTAACCTACAATAACTGCCTCACAGTGTAAAGTCTTACTACTGAAAAGATGGTAAGAGAAACATGGCTGACACTCTACTCATAACCTGTACTTCAGAGATAGGAATAGATCACACTGCTGGTGATGTATCCCATTTAAAGTGCAGGTTACACTCCCTGGAACGCCCGGCTAACCTACGTAATGTCTTCCCTATACTCCCACTGTCTGCAATCTTCCTGACTAATAAAGTATAAAAAAAAACTCCCTATAATAACTATAGGAACTATGTCGCTACATTATATACAGTGTTAAAATTATATACTTTGTCATGTATAATGCATATTATTTTAAGTATTTTATATAATTTAAAAGGTAGTTATTTTTGATTGTTCATTTTAATATTTTAAACATAAACATATTTAAATGATGTATATTTATGTTTAAAATAATAAAATGAACAAGCAAAAATAACTACATTTTAAATTATATACAGTACTTATACATGACAATGCATATTATTTTAGCATTGTATATAAATGCAATGCTAAAATAAACTATTAACCCTTTACCCACCCTCACCCCCAGCACAAAACTACACTTTTAACCCCTAATCTTGCATGACCTAAAGACCTAACCACCCCCTAACCTAGTAACTCCTACACCCCTACAACCCCCCAATGCAATAACCCCCTAACCTATTAACCCCTAATCTGCCATAACCCCCAACGCAAACTACTCCTACAATACATAACTACCTAACACTGAACCCCCCCCCCACCTCTATGCTAATCCCCCCAAGTTACAAAAAATAGCAAACACTAAAGTTACAAAAAAAAAAAAAAAACCAACATTACAGAATAAAAACCCAACACTACCAAAATAAAAAAACACACAGTTATGCCTATTCTAAAACTAAAGCCCCCCTTTAAGAAGCTCTTTTTACAAAACAAATACTAAACCCATCCTACAACGCAAGTAACCCCCCCCCCCACACTGCAATCTAAAAAAAGTACTCTAAAAATTGCCCTGGAAATGGAATATGGCTGGGCATTGCCCATAAGAGGAGATTTAGCTCTTTTGCTGAGCAAAAAATAAAATAAAAAACTTATTTTTTAGTGTTAGGTAGATAAGTAGTGTAGGGGTAGCTTGCATTAGTGGGTTGTGGCGGTGTAGGGGCTAATAAGTTAGGGGGTTTATTACAGTGGGCTAATGGCAGTTTAGGTGTTAATAGGTTAGGGTTTTTTATTGTGGTGGGCTAATGGCAGTGTAAGAGTTAAAGAGTAAGGGGATTTATTGAAGTGGGCTAATGGCGGTTTAGGGGTTAATAGGTTAGGGGGTTTATTAATGTGGGCTATTTGCGGTTTAGGTGTTAATAGGTTAGGGTTTTTTATTGTGTTGGGCTAATGGCAGTGTAAGGGTTAATGGGTAAGGGGATTTATTGAAGTGGGCTAATGGCGGTTTAGGGGTTAATAGGTTAGGGGGTTTATTAATGTGGGTTAATTGAGTTTTATGGGTAAAGTAGTGTAGAGTTAGTTTGCGGTAGTGTGTTCTGTCAGTTTAGGGGTACATTGGTATAGTTGTTAGGCTTGTTGTAATGTTTCTATGGGATCCTTTTCTATACATAGCCAATGTCAGCATCTATGCTTGCTGGAATCAATCGCCAGTATCGCCACTTTTGGGATGTATAGTAAAACACCTCTCGGCGATGCTGCCTGTCAACATAGATGTTGGCAACCTTGAATATTTTGCCAGCTCGCTCGACATTGTGACAGATCCCTTGGAATATTTCGCCGCCTCATAGAACTGAATCATCAGGGTCCTAGTAATGAATGTGTATACAGTATACATCTGCATGTGTATGTGTTTGTGTATACATATGTCTATATCTATTTTAATGTTGCAGAAAAATAAATTAGATTACCTTTACTGTGTACCTAACTGTATGCAGTTTGCATTTACTATTTGCAAGTTACAATATTGTAGATATCTGACTCAGCAAGGTTTTTTGTGTGACCCACACTTTTACTGTAATAAAATAAAAAGTATATTTTTTTCTTCAAAATTTGTAACCAACTTTCCATGTAAAAAACTTTTTTAGAATGGTCAGGTTGCTTTATAAAAGTATATTTTTAATAAATGCCTTTACATACTAGGAGGTTTTTTTTTTGTATGAAGCTTTTAAAGCACTTGTTACACCTCAAATTTAAACATTTAGAAAAACTGTAGTTCATTTAAAGCATTAATTTATATTCCACTTTTAGCTTATGGTAGAAGTTCCTAAAGATTTGTATAAGGGTATTTTGGCACCCCTCTTTGTGCAAGTTTAAACTCCAGGTAATAATCCACACTTTTGTAAGGAAATTAAAGACTGGGGGGGTGATTTATCAAAGCGTCAATCTCTGTGCATTCGCTGGTGTCAATATGCTCGCCAGACATCACTAGACATCGCTGCCGGGAATCTACATACAATGACCTTATTTATTAAAAACGTTGTCAAAAACATGCGCGTCAAGTACGAATCGATGAACATTGGGCTGTCGATAAATAAGATCGATGTTGCTGATATTCTATTTTTCCCAACTTTATTTATACCATTTCATTACTGTCCATGAACAAGCACATTTCTCTAAAGCTAATTTTTATTTTTCATCTGTTAATGTCCAAGAAATAGCTAGATTTACACCTGAACAAACAATAATATCTCTAAGATAGTTATTTTATTATTATTATTATTATTATTATTATTATCAGGTAGTTGTAGAGCACCAACAGATTCCGCAGCACTTAAACATAGGCAGTATACAAGGGGGTCAAATGCGTAAAGGTGCCCTGCCGAGAGTAACACTTTTGTAATCGCACTTATGCGGGTGATCTACAAACAGCTGGGTTCGTAAGCTTTCATGCTAAAGGGTTTGAGGGGATAGCAGTGGAGTAAGGAAAGGATAGTATAGGTTGTATGCATCCATGAATAGTAGAGTCTTTAGGGAGCGCTTGAAGCTTTCAAAACTATGGGAGAGTCTTGTGGAGCAAGGCAGAGAGCATTCAACAAGATGGGAGCCAGTCTGGAGAAGTCTTGTAAACAGGTGTGTGAGGAGGTAACAAGAGAGGAGGAGAGTAGTAGATTGTGGGCAGAGCGAAGGGGTTAGAAGGGAGAGTATCTGGAGACAAGGTCTGAGATGTAGAGGGGAGCAGTGCAATGAGGGCTTTGTATGTCAGAGTGAGAATTTTGTGTTTAAGCCTGGAGGCAAGAGGAAGCCAGTGAAGGGATTGGCAGAGAGGCGTGTAAGGAAGATGAGCCTGGTGGAGATTTTTGAAGAAGGGGGGAAAATAAGGAGCTCAGTTTTGGAGAGATTTAGCTTAAGGTATTTGTATTTGTTATTAAAAAAACTAATATATAATATTGTCATATAAATGAATGTATATTTGTATTTCTAGAAATCATGATATGCCTATCTCATGTTTTTTGTAATGATTATTAATGCTAGAATTTGTACATATATCTTTGCACATACTTGTATATACAGTATATATGTGTGTTATGTCAGAAATGTTTTGCAAACATATTTACATGTCCCTAAATTCCTTTTTTTGTTCTAAACAATGTTGTCTTTCATATCTATGTGTTTATTTATACCACTATATGTATATATTGTAAAAGTATTATTATTCTGGGCAAGAATAATTGTGAATATAACGTTATCAGGGTATCATATGTATTTATTTGTAATCAATGGATCTTAAGTGCTAGGCCAGTTTTCTCTCTGCACCTGTGTAACCCCTCCTGATTGCAGTCTAGTTTTTAACCCTTCCTCTGTGTCTCTCTCCCTTCTTTTCTCCCCTGTGTCGCTCTCCCTCCCTCCCTCCCCTGTGTCTCTCTTCCTCCCTCCCTCCCCTGTCTCTCTCTCTCTCTCCCCTGTCTCTCTCTCTCCTTCCCTCGTCTCTCTCTCTCTCCCCCTGTGTCTCTCTCTCTCTCTCTCTCCCTACCCTGTCTCTCTCTCTCCCTCCCCCTGTGTCTCTCTCTCTCCATCCCATGTCTCTCTCTCTCTCTCCCTCCCCTGTCTCTCTTTGCCCTGTCTCTCTCTCCCTCCACTGTCTCTCTCTTTCTCCCCTGTGTCTCTCTCTCCCTCCCCTGTGTGTCTCTGTCTCTTTCCCTCCCCTGTGTCTCTCTCTCTCCCCTGTGTCTCTGTCTCTCTCTCTCTCCTGTCTCTCTCTCCCCCTGCATCTCTCTCTCTCTCTCTCCCCTGTGTGTGTCTCTCTATCCCTCCCCTGTCTCTCCCTCTCTCCCTCACCTGTCAGCCTCTCTCTCCCCCCTTTTTCGCTCTCTCTCTATCTCTCCCTCCCTCCCCTGTCTCTCTCTCTCTCCCCCCTTCTCTCTCTCCCTCCCTCCCCTGTCTCTCTCTCTTACCCTCCCGTCTCTCTCTCTCCCCTGTGTGTGTCTCTCCCTCCCTCCCCTGTCTCTCTCTCCCCTGCATCTTTGTCTCTCTTACCCTCCCCTGTCTATCTCTCTCCCCTGTGTCTCTCTCTCTTCCTCCCCTGTCTCTCTCTCTCCCCTGTGTATATCTCTCTCTCTCCTCTGTGTCTCTCTCTCCCTCCCCTGTCTCTTTCTCTCTCCCCTCTCTCTCTCTCTCTCTCTCTCCCTCCCCATATCTCTCTCTCTATCCCTACCCTGTCTCTCTCTCTCCTGTGTCTTTCTCTCTCTCCCCTGTGTCACTCTCTCTCTCCCCTGTGTCTCTCTCTAGCTCTCTCTCTCTCCCTCCGCTGTATCTCTCTCTCTCCCTCCCCTGTGTTTCTCTCTCTCTCTCTCCCTCCCTCCCCTGTGTTTCTCTCTTTCTCTTTCTCTCTCCCACCCCTGTCTCTCTCTCCCGTGTCTCTCTCTCTCTCCCTCCCCGTCTCTCTCTCTCTCTCCCTCCCTCCCCGTCTCTCTCTCTCTCTCCTGTGTCTCTCTCTCCCTCCCTCCATTGTCTTGATTCCCCCCCTCTTGTATCCCTCTCCTTCCCCCTGTGTCTCTCTCTCCCTCCCCCTGTGTCTCTCTCTCCCTCCCCCTGTGTCTCTCTCTCCCTCCCCCTGTCTCTCTCTCTCCCCCCCTGTCTCACTCTCCCTCCCCCGTGTCTCTCTCTCACTCCCCCCCTGTGTGTCTCTCTCCCCCTCCGTGCCTCTCTCCCTCGTTCCCTCATTTTAAGTGTAAGTTGACATGATTAACAGATTTTTGTTTACTGTGTTACATGTTGAAAAAAAAAAAAAAAGCAAAAAATTAAATGCTTAAAAATCCAAATTTTTAAGGGGGGGGGGGGGGGCGTCATGGATTCTTCCCCCAGGGACCTGAGGTTTATAGTTACACCTCTAGATATGGGCCTGAAATTGGATGGTGTGTCAGGGGATCACAGTATGTATGTATTGGGTACTTGTAAAGCATAGCTAATCACCCGTAAGGGTCTCAAGGCGCTGCTCATTCTATCAACCTCAGAAGGATGAAAGGCTGAGTGGACCTTGCCAGGGATCAAACCTGCAACCCTTGGGTTGCTACAGAGCTCAGCCACAGATTCTTAGCATGCTGAGCTATCTGTCCAGCTAATATAAGCTTTTACCATTCTCTGAAGGAAAGGATTTTCTTCTCCAACACCATTAAATACTTCTAAAAGAAAGGGACCAAGAATATCAAGAAATGTCTGATAATATCTGACCATAAATCTGTCTGGGCCTGGGCTTTTCCCTACATTAAGGTCCTTTACTGCCTTTAACATTTCTGGAAGAGTAATGGGGGGCACAAATATTTCACCCGTCGGCTGCTATTTGTACTCCCATAAACTAACATAGAACCAGCGTCACAAGTCGGTATCACATATTCAGTGCAAGGACTTACGCGGCGAAAATTTATACATTTTACTCAATTTTTACCTTACCACACATAGGCAGACGCAGCAAGCCTTGTGCTAAGTATATGAGCTCCATAACGCCCTGGAATTTTTAACAAACACCTAACGCATACGCAATATCTACCTGTCAACCACCCCCCCCCCACCGCAATAACTAATTAATGTATTAACCCCTAATTCACCAACCCCCAAATCGCAAAGTATCCAATTACACTATTAACCCCTAATCCGCCACCCACCCATATCTCAAAGTACCTAATAAAATTATTAACCCCTATTCCGCCAAAATACAAAGTATCTAATTACACTATTAACCCCTAAACTACCATCCCCTACATTAGAAAATACCCATTAAAACTATTAACCCCTAAGCCTAAAGGCTTTCATGCTAAAGGGTTTGAGGGGATAGCAGTGGAGTAAGGAAAGGATAGTATAGGTTGTATGCATCCCTGAATAGTACAGTCTTTAGGGAGCGCTTGAAGCTTTCAAAACTATGGGAGAGTCTTGTGGAGCGAGGCAGAGAGCATTCAACAAGATGGGAGCCAGTCTGGAGAAGTCTTGTAAACAGGTGTGTGAGGAGGTAACAAGAGAGGAGGAGAGGAGGAGATTGTGGGAAGAGCGAAGGGGTTGGAAGGGAGAGTATCTGGAGACAAGGTCTGAGATGTAGAGGGGAGCAGTGCAATGAGGGCTTTGTTTGTCAGAGTGAGAATTTTGTGTTTAAGCCTGGAGGCAAGAGGAAGCCAGTGAAGGGATTGGCAGAGAGGCGTGTAAGGAAGATGAGCCTGGCAGAGGCATTCATTATGGATTGTAAAGGAGCTAGGCGGCAGCTAGGGAGACCAGAGAGGATGGAGTTGCAGTCATCAAGGCGGGAAAGGATGAGAGAGTGGATTAGAATCTTAGTTGTGTCTTGTGAAAGGAAATGTCTAATTTTAGAGATGTTTTTATAGTGGAAGCGGCAGGCTTTAGCCAAGGACTGAATGTGATCAGCGAAAGAAAGATCTGAGTCAAGTGTGACTCCAAGACATCGAGCATGTGGGGTAAGGGTAATGATGGAGTTATTGACAGTTATAGAGAAGTTGGGGGTGGAGATTTTTGAAGAAGGGTGGGAAATAAGGAGCTCAGTTTTGGAGAGATTTAGCTTAAGGTATTTGTTATAAAAAAACTAATATATAATATTGTCACATAAATTAATGTATATTTGTATTTCTAGAAATCATGATATGCCTATCTCATGTTTTTTTGTAATGATTATTAATGCTAGAATTTGTACATATATCTTTGCACATACTTGTATATACAGTATATATGTGTGTTATGTCAGAAATCTTTTGCAAACATATTTACATGTCCCTAAATTCCTTTTTTTGTTCTAAACAATGTTGTCTTTCATATCTATGTGTTTATTTATACCACTATATGTATATATTGTAAAAGTATTATTATTCTGGGCAAGAATAATTGTGAATATAACGTTATCAGGGTATCATATGTATTTATTTGTAATCAATGGATCTTAAGTGCTGGGCCAGTTTTCTCTCTGCACCTGTGTAACCCCTCCTGATTGCAGTCTAGATTTTAACCCTTCCTCTGTGTCTCTCTCCCTTCTTTTCTCCCCTGTGTCGCTCTCCCTCCCTCCCTCCCCTGTGTCTCTCTTCCTCCCTCCCTCCCCTGTCTCTCTCTCTCTCTCTCTCTCTCTCTCCCCTGTCTCTCTCTCTCCTTCCCTCGTCTCTCTCTCTCTCTCCCTACCCTGTCTCTCTCTCTCCCTCCCCCTGTGTCTCTCTCTCTCTATATATTGTAAAAGTATTATTATTCTGAGCAAGAATAATTGTGAATATAACATGTTATCAGGGTATCATATGTATTTATTTGTAATCAATGGATCTTTTAAGTGCTGGGCCAGTTTTCTCTCTGCACCTGTGTAACCCCTCCTGATTGCAGTCTAGTTTTTAACCCTTCCTCTGTGTCTCTCTCCCTCCCTCCCTCCCCTATGTCTCTCTCCCTTCTTTTCTCCCCTGTGTCTCTCTCCCTCCCTCTCCTGTGTCTCTCTCCCTCCCTCCCCTGTGTCTCTCTTCCTCCCTCCCCTGTGTGTCTCTCTCTATCTCTCTCCCCTGTCTCTCTCTCTCCTTCCCTCGTCTCTCTCTCTCTCCCCCTGTGTCTCTCTCTCTCCCCTGTCTCTCTCTCTCCTTCCCTTGTCTCTCTCTTTCCCTCCCCTGTCTCTCTCTCTCCCTCCCCCTGTGTCTCTCTCTCTCCATCCCCTGTCTCTCTCTCCCTCCCCTGTGTCTCTTTCTCTCTCTCCCCCTGCATCTCTCTCTCTCTCCCGTGTGTGTCTCTCTATCCTTCCCCTGTCTCTCTCTTTCTCTCCCTCACATGTCAGTCTCTCTCTCTCCCCTTTTTCTCTCTCTATCTCTCTCCCTCCCTCCCCTGTCTCTCTCTCTCCCCCCTCTCACTCTCTCTCTCTCTCCCCTGTCTCTCTCTCTTACCCTCCCGTCTCTCTCTCTCTCTCCTGTGTGTGTCTCTCCCTCCCTCCCCTGTCTCTCTCTCTCCCCTGCGTCTTTCTCTCTCTTACCCTCCCCTGTCTATCTCTCTCCCCTGTCTCTCTCTCTCTCTCCCTCCCCTGTCTGTCTCTCTCCCCTGTGTATCTCTCTCTCTCTCCTCTGTGTCTCTCTCTCTCCCTTGGGTCTCTCTCTCTGTCTCTCTCTCCCTCCCCTGTCTCTTTCTCTCTCCCCTGTCTCTCTCTCTCTCCCTCCCCATCTCTCTCCCTCTCCCTACCCTGTGTCTCTCTCTCCCATGTCTCTCTCTCTCTCCCGTGTCTTTCTCTCTCTCCCCTGTGTCACTCTCTCTCTCCCCTGTGTCTCTCTCCCCTGTGTCTCTCTCTAGCTCTCTCTCCCTCCACTGTCTCTCTCTCTCTCTCTCCCTCCCTTGTGTTTCTCTCTCTCTCTCCCTCTCTTGTCTCTCTCTCTCCCTCCCCTGTGTTTCTCTCTATCTCTCTCTCTCCCTCCCCTGTCTCTCTCCCCTGTCTCTCTCTCTCTCTCTCTCCCTCCCCGTCTCTCTCTCTCCCCTGTGTCTCTCTCTCCCTCCCCCCATTGTCTTGATCTCCCCCCCCTCTTGTATCTCTCTCCTTCCCCCTGTCTCTCTCTCCCTCCCCCTGTGTCTCTCTCTTCCTCCCCCGTGTCCCTCTCTCCCTCCCCCCGTCTCTCTCTCTCCCTCCACCCCTGTCTCTCTCTCTCCCTCCACCCCTGTCTCTCTCTCACTCCCTCCCCCGTGTATCTCTCTCACTCCCCCCCCCTGTATGTCTCTCCCCCCCCCCCTGTGTCTCTCTCCCTTGTTCCCTCATTTTAAGTGTAAGTTGACATGATTAACAGATTTTTTTTTACTGTGTTACATGTTGCAAAAAAAAAAAAAGCGCAAAAAATTAAATGTATACAAATCCAAATTTTTAAGGGGGGGGGCTGTCATGGATTCTTCCCCTCAGGTTTATAGTTACACCTCTGGATATGGGCCTGAAATTGGATGGTGTTTCAGGGGATCTACCAGGCTTGGGGATCACTGTAATATGTATGTATTGGGTACTTGTAAAGCGCGGCTAATCACCCGTAAGGTTCTCAAGGCACTGCTCATTTTATCGACCTCGGGAGGATGAAAGGCTGAGTGGACCTCGCCAGGGATCAAACCTGCAACCCTTGGGTTGCTACAGAGCTCAGCCTGCATGCTGAGCTATCTGTCCAGCATGCCGAGCTATCTGTCCAGCTAATATAAGCTTTTACCATTCTCTGAAGGAAAGTGTTTTCTTCTCCAACACCATTAAATACTTCTAAAAGAAAGGGACCAAGAATATCAACAAATGTCTGATAATATCTGACCATAAATCTGTCCGGGTCTGGGCTTTTCCCCACATTAAGGTCCTTTACTGCCTTTAACATTTCTGGAAGAGTAATGGGGGGCACGAATATTTCACCCGTTGGCTGCTATTTTTACTCCCATTAACTAACATAGAGCCGGCGTCACAAGTCGGTATCACATATTCAGTGCAAGGACTTACGCGGCGAAAATTGAGACATTTTACTCAATTTTCACCTCACCACTCATAGGCAGACGCAGCAAGCCTTGCGCTTAGTATATGAGCACCGTAACGTCCTGGAATTTTTAACAAACACCTAACGCATACGCAATATCTACCTGTCAACCACCATCCCCCCACCGCAATAACTAATTAACCCCTAATCCACCAACCCCCAAATCGCAAAGTATCCAATTACACTATTAACCCCTAATCCGCCACCCACCCACATCGCAAAGTACCTAATAAAATTATTAACCCCTAATCCGCCAAAATACAAAGTATCTAATTACACTATTAACCCCTAAACTACTATCCCCTTCATTAGAAAATACCCATTAAAACTATTAACCCCTAAGCCAGAGAGCATTCAACAAGATGGGAGCCAGTCTGGAGAAGTCTTGTAAACAGGTGTGTGAGGAGGTAACAAGAGAGGAGGAGAGTAGGAGAGTAGGAGATTGTGGGCAGAGCGAAGGGGTTGGAAGGGAGAGTATCTGGAGACAAGGTCTGAGATGTTGAGATATTGAGGGGAGCAGTGCAATGAGGGCTTTGTATGTCAGAGTAAGAATTTTGTGTTTAAGCCTGGAGGCAAGAGGAAGCCAGTGAAGGGATTGGCAGAGTCTCTCTCCCTTCTTTTCTCCCCTGTGTCTCTCTCCCTCCCTCTCCTGTGTCTCTCTCCCTCCCTCCCCTGTGTCTCTCTTCCTCCCTCCCCTGTGTGTGTCTCTCTCTCTCTCTCTCCCCTGTATCTCTCTCTCTTTCCCTCATCTCTCTCTCTCTCCCCCTATGTCTCTCTCTCTCCCCTGTCTCTCTCTCTCCTTCCCTCGTCTCTCTCTCTCTCCCTTCCCTGTCTCTCTCTCTCTCTCTCTCTCTCCCTCCCCCTATGTCTCTCTCTCTCCATCCCCTGTCTCTCTCTCTCTCTCTCTCTCTCTCTCCCTCCCCTGTCTCTCTTTCCCCTGTCTCTCTCTACCTCCCCTGTCTCTCTCTTTCTCCCCTGTGTCTCTCCCTCCCTCCCCTGTGTGTCTCTGTCTCTTTCCCTCCCCTGTGTCTCTCTCTCTCCCCTGTCTCTCTCTCTCTCTCTCTCTCCTGTCTCTCTATCTCCCCCTGCATCTCTCTCTCTCTCCCCTGTGTGTCTCTCTATCCCTCCCCTGTCTCTCTCTCTCCCTCACCTGTCAGTCTCTCTATCTCCCCTTTTTCTCTCTCTATCTCTCTCTCCCTCCCTCCCTCCCCTGTCTCTCTCTATCTCTCTCTCTCCCTCCCCCCCCCTCTCTCTCTCTCCCTCCCCTGTCTCTCTCTCTTACCCTCCCGTCTCTCTCTCCCCTGTGTCTCTCTCGCTCCCTCCCTTGTCTCTCTCTCCCCTGTGTATCTCTCTCTCTCATCTGTGTCTCTCTCTCCCTTGTGTCTCTCTCTCTGTCTCTCTCTCCCTCCCTTGTCTTTTTCTCTCTCCCCTCTCTCTCTCTCTCTCTCTCTCTCTCTCCCTTCCCGTCTCTCTCTCTCCCTACCCTGTGTCTCTCTCTCTCCCCTGTGTTACTCTCTCTCTCCCCTGTGTCACTCTCCTCTGTGTCTCTCTCTAGCGCTCTCTCTCTCCCTCCGCTGTCTCTCTCTCTCTCCCTCCTCTGTGTTTCTCTCTCTCCCTCTCTTGTCTCTCTCTCTCCCTCCCCTGTGTTTCTCTCTTTCTATCTCTCTCTCTCTCCCTCCCCTGTCTCTCTCTCCCCTGTCTCTCTCTCTCTCTCTCTCTCTCCCTCCCTGTCTCTCTCTCCCTCCCCTGTGTCTCTCTCTCCCTCCCCCCATTGTCTTGATCTCACCCCCTCTTGTATCTCTCTCCTTCCCCCCGTCTCTCTCTCCTTCCCCCCGTCTCTCTCTCCATCCCCCCCGTTTCTCTCTCTTCCTCCCCCCCGTCTCTCTTTCTCCCTCCACCCCTGTCTCTCTTTCTCCCTTCCTGTGTCTCTCTCTTTCTCCCTCCCCCGTGTCTCTCTCTCACTCCCTCCCCCCTGTTTATCTCTCTCACTCCCCCCCCCCCCTGTGTCTCTCTCCCTCGTTCCCTCATTTTAAGTGTAAGTTGACATGATTAACAGAATTTTTTTTACTGTGTTACATGTTGCAAAAAAAAAAAAAAAGAATAAAAATCCAAATGTTTAAGTGGGGGGGGGGGTTCTGTCATGGATTCTTCCCCCAGGGCCCTGAGGTTTATAGTTACATCTCTGGATATGGGCCTGAAATTGGATGGTGTGTCAGGGGATCTACCAGGCTTGGGGATCACTGTAATATGTATGTATTGGGTACTTGTAAAGCACGGCTAATCACCTGTAAGGGTATCAAGGTGCTGCTCATTTTATCGACCTCGGAAGGATGAAAGGCTGAGTGGACCTCGCCAGGGATCAAACCTTCAACCCTTGGGTTGCTACAGAGCTCAGCCACAGAGTCTTAGCCTGCTGAGCTATCTGTCCAGCTAATATAAGCTTTTGCCATTCTCTGAAGGAAAGGGTTTTCTTCTCCAAAACCATTAAAGGGACACTCAGGTTAAATTAAATTTTCATGATTCAGATACAGTATGTAATTTTAAACAACTTTCCAATTTACTTCCATTAAAAAAAATGTTCACATTCTTTTATATTTATACTTTTTGAGTCACCAAATCCTACTGAGCATGTGCAAGAATTCACAGACTATACGTATATGCATTTGTGATTGGCTGATTGCTATCACATGGTACAAGGGGAGTGGAAATATACATAACTTTGAAATTTGTTATAAAAAAATCTACTACTCATTTGAAGTTCAGACTAAGTGCTATTGCATTGTCTTGTTATCTTGCATTTGTTGATTATGCAAATCTAATGTGTTGACTGGTCCTTTAAATACTTCTAAAAGAAAGGGACCAAGAATATCAACAAATGTCTGATAATATCTGACCATAAATCGGTCCGGGCCTGGGCTCTTCCCCACATTAAGGTCCTTTACTGCCTTTAACATTTCTGGAAGAGTAATGGGGGGCACGAATATTTCACCCGTCGGCTGCTATTTTTACTCCCATAAACTAACATAGAGCCGGCGTCACAAGTCGGTATCACATATTCAGTGCAAGGACTTACGCGGCGAAAATTGAGACATTTTAATCAATTTTCACCTCACCACACATAGGCAGACGCAGCAAGCCTTGCGCTAAGTATATGAGCACTGTAACGCCCTGGAATTTTTAACAAACAACTAACGCATACGCAATATCTACCTGTGAACCATCATCCCCCGACCACAATAACTAATTAATGTATTAACCCCTAATCCACCAACCCCCAAATCGCAAAGTATCCAATTACACTATTAACCACTAATCCGCCACCCACCCACATCGCAAAGTACCTAATAAAATTATTAACCCCTAATCCGCCAAAATACAAAGTATCTAATTACAATATTAACCTCTAAACTACCATCCCCTACATTAGAAAATACCCATTAAAACTATTAACGCCTAAATCGCCAACCCCCCACAACGCAATCTACCTAATTAACCTATTAACCCCTAAACCATTATCCCCCCACAATGCAATATACCTAATTAACCTATTAACCCTTAAACCACCATCCAACCCACAACACAGAGTATTAATCTAATCACTAAGCCCCCTAACCTAATACCCCCTAAATTAACCCCAATTACATTAAATAAAAAAGACTGTCTTTTTAAAAAGTAAAAAAAATATTACCATAAATTACAAAAAACCTAACTTAAAATTAAAATAAAAAAATCTTAACATTACATTAAAAAAAATCCTAAAATTAAAATAAAATAAAAAATCTAATATTACAAAAAATAAAAAAAATCTAAAATTACAGAAAAAACCCCGAAATAAACAAAATTATCCAAATACCCCTATCAAAACAAAAAAGACACCCCAAAATAAAAACACCCCCTAATCTAAGAACTAATTACCAATAGCCATTAAAATGGCCTTTTGCATGGTATTGCCCCTGAATTAATCAGCTATTTTACATAAAAAAACCTACAAATTAACCCCTAACAGTAAAACCCCCTACCCACCCAACCCCCCAAAATAAAAAAGACCTAACTCTAAAAATATCTACTCTACCCATTGCCTCTAAGGGGGCATTTGTATGGGCATTGCCATTAAAAAGGCAGTCTTTTGCTGCCCATTAAAAAATAAAAAAGCCCTAATATAAAAAAACACCTAAAAAAACAACAAAAAAACCTAACACTAACCCCCAAAAATGTACTCACCGTTCCTGAAGTTCAGACATCCATCTTCTTCCAGGTGGAGAAAAGTCTTCATCCAGGCGGATCCATCTTCATCCATCGCGGGACCATCTTCTATCTTCTTTCCAGAAGTGCGGAGCTGTCTTCTGAGGCATGGAGCAGTCTTTGGCGGCGGCAGTCTTCAGCGATGTGGAGGTCCTCTTATTGCGATCGTCCGCGCACACTAAAGATTAAATCCAAGGTACCCCTTTTATATTGGGGTACCTGGCATTCCTATTGGCTGAAATTTTCAAACCAGCCAATAGGATGAGAGCTGCTGAAATCCTATTGGCTGTTTCAAACCGCTGAAGACCTCTCCGCGCCTCAGAAGACTGCTCTGCACCACCGGGAAGAAAATAGATGGTTCCGCAATGGATGAAGATGGATCCGCTTGGATGAAGACCTTTCTCCGCTGGAAGAAGATGGGCTTCAGGAACGGTGAGTACATTTTTTGGGGTTAGTGTTAGTTTTTCTGTTTTTTTAAGAGTAGGGCTTTTTTAATTTTTTTAATGGGCAGCAAAGGAGCTAATTACCCTTTTAAGGGCAGTGCCCATACAAATGCCCCTTTAGGGGCAATGGGTAGATTAGATTTTTTTTAGAGTTAGGTCTTTTTTATTTTGGGGGGTTGGGTGGGGTTCATTTGTAGTTTTTTTAATATATTTTTTGTTTTTATAGGGGTATTAGATTAGGTTTAATTATTTTTATTTTGGATTTTTTTTTTAATGTAATATTAGGATCGTTTATTTTAATTTTGAAGGGACACTAAACCCAATTTTTTTCTTTCATGATTCAGATAGAGCATGACACTTTAAGCAACTTTCTAATTACTCCTATTATCAATTTGTCTTCATTCTCTTGGTATCTTTATTTGAAATGCAAGAATTTAAGTTTAGATGCCGGCCCATTTTTGGCGAACAACCTGGGTTGTCCTTGCTGATTGGTTGATACATTCAACCACCAATAAAAAAGTGCTGTCCAGAGTTTTGAACCAAAAAAGCTTAGATGCCTTTTTTTCAAATAAAGATAACAAGAGAACGAATAAAAATTGATAATAGGAGTAAATTAGAAAGTTGCTTAAAATTGCATGCTCTATCTGAATCACGAAAGAAAAAAAATTGGGTTCAGTGTCCCTTTAAGTTTTTTTATTTTGGTAATTTTTTATTTATTTTTTTAAGAAGATAGTATTTTTTAGTTTATGTAATTGGGGTTAATTTAGGGGGGGTGTTAGGTTAGGGGGCTTAGTGATTAGATTAATACTTTGCATTGAGCGGGATGGTGGTTTAGGGGTTAACAGGTTAATTAGGTAGATAACGTTGTGGGGGGTTAGCGGCTTAGGGGTTAAAAGTTTTAATAGGTAGTTTGCGTTGTGGGGGGTGGCAGTTTAGGGGTTAATAGTGTTGATATGTACTTTGCGTTGTGGGGGGATGGCGGATTAGGAGTTAATGCATTTATTAGGTAGTTTGCGATGTGGGAGGATGGCGGATTACTGTTTAATACATTTATTAGGTACTTTGCGATGTGGGGGTTGGTGGATTAGGGGTTAATAGTTTAAGAAGGTAGATTGCGTTGTGGGGGGATGGAGGTTTAGAGGTTAATACATTTCATTATTATTTACGATGTTGGGGGATGGTGGATATAGGGGTTTTGACGTGTTGGGTTCATTTTTGGGAGGCAGGTTAGATATTTATGTGCGATTTCAACTTTTTTTTGTTTTTTTTTATTTAGGCACTGGCAGTTCATATACTGCCGTAAGTCACTGGCGACTCCAGAATTGTGTATTTCTGCACATATCTGTACCTCGCCGGTTTATCCGACTTACCCGATCTGCCGACACCGTATATGTGTTTCACCCAATGTGCGAGGTGAACTTACGGGCGGCATGGGTTTCAGCAGTTGCGCTGAAACCTATGCCGTATATATGTAATCTCGCCCACTGTTGTGTGTGTATGATATGAAAATAAATGTTTTTTCACACTTCTGTTTGTTTTTGTACTATATCATGGGATATATACTTATATATTTACTTATTTTTTTTAATATTCAGTCCTTATTTTATACACATTTTTTTAGTTTGTATTTTTGTGGGGGGGGTTTTACTCCAGAATTTTAGAAAATTTGAAATCAATAAAACTATGTTTTACTGGAGATCGTAAAATGCATAACTTATCTTCTATGTGTTATAAAATGTAAATATTTTTGGGTAAAAACATAAGAAGCAATTGTGCATATCACAGAATGTGACAAATTGTTATCATAAATGTTTCTGTTTTCATTAATTAATTTTAATATTTAATTGTACTGAATGCAAACACAGCAAATCTTTGAAAATATTATAGCAACAAATAATAATCACCTAGATTACGAGTTTTGCGTTGCGGCTTGTAACGCTGACAATATGGCATTTTCAGCGTTAAAACAGCACTGCAGCTATTACAAGTCTTGTCGGTATAGGTGTACCCCACACCTTTTAGCCTGTAACGCAACGTCAGTCCCGCACTCATAAAAGTTACGTTTTTTCATGGGATTCCCATAGCGCCGGTATTACGAGTTTTGCGGTGAGGCTAAAAAGTGAGCGTTACAGCCTAAAACGACAAGATCTGTACCGCCATCTAAAGTCAGTAGTTATGAGTTTTACACTACAAAGCTGTAACATAGAACTTATAACTAAACTGCAACAAAAACAGCCATAAACTACCTATTAACCCCTAAACCGAGGCCCTCCCGCATCGCAAACACTATAACTTTATTAACCCCTAATCTGCCGCTCCCGACATCGCTGCCACTAATAAAATGTATTAACCCCTATTCCGCTGCTCCCTGACATCGAATTCAAATTAGCCAACAGAATGAGAGCTGCTTAAATCCTATTGGCTGATTTGAATAGCCAATAGGATTTTAGCAGCCCATAATTCCTATTGGCTGATTCAAATTTTTCAGCCAATAGGAATGCAAGGGACGCCATCTTGAATCGCATCCCTAGCATTGAAGATTTAGTGTACGGCGGCGACCATATGAAACGGATGCTCCGCGCCAGATGTCTTCAGGATGGACCCGCCCTGTGCCTCCGGGATCAAGATTAAAGATGCCGCTAGGATGAAGATTGAAGAGGCCGTCTGGATGAAGACTTCTTGCCGCTTGGATCAGGACGTCGCCGCCAGGATGAAGATTAAAGAGGCCGCCAGGATGAAGATTGAAGAGGCCGCCTGGATGAAGACTTCTCGCCGCTTGGATCAGGACGTCGCCGCCAGGATGAAGATTGAAGAGGCCGTCTGGATGAAGACTTCGCCGGCATGAAGATCGTTCAAGCAGGACTGTAACTGTAAGTGGATTGTCAGGGGGTTAGTGTTCGTCTTTTTTAAGGGTTTATTGGGTGGGTTTTATTTTTTAGTTTAGGGTCTGGACAGTAAAAGAGCTAAATGCCCTTTTAAGGGCAATGACCATACAAATGCCCTTTTCAGGGCAATGGGTAGCTTAGGTTTTTTAGATAGTATTTAGATAGTTTTTTTTATTTTGTGGGTTGAGGGGTGGGGGTTTGTAATGTTAGTGGGTCTTTGTAATTTTTTTTCAATAAAAGAGCTGATATCTTTAGGGCAATGCCCTACAAAAGGTTAGGTTTTATTTCACAGGTAAGTTTGTATTTATTTTAACTAGGTAGTTATTAAATAGTTAATAACTATTTACTAACTAGTCTACCTAGTTAAAATAAATACAAATTTACCTGTGTAATAAAAATAAAACCTAAGCTAGCTACAATAAAACTATTAGTTATATTGTAGCTAGCTTAGGTTTTATTTCACAGGTAAGTATTTAGTTTTAAATAGGTATTATTTGGTTAATAATTGTACATTTAATTTAGATCTAATTTCATTATGTTAAAGTTAGGGGGTGTTTGGGTTAGGGTTACGTTAGAGTTAGGTTTAGGGGTTAATATAGTTTAATTTAGGTTGTTGCGATGTGGGGGGCTGGTGGTTTAGGAGTTAATAGGTATTATTCAGTTAATAATTGTAAGTTTAATTTAGATCTATTTTAATTATGTTAAAGTTAGGGTGTGTTAGGGTTACGTTAGGTTTAGGGGTTAATGGTTTAATTTAGGTTGTTGCGATGTGGGGGGCTGGCGGTTTAGGGGTTAATAGTTTTATTTAGTGGTAGTGATGTGGGAGGCCAGAGGTTTAGGGGTTAATAACTTTATTTAGGTGGCAGCGATATCGGGAGCGGCGGAATAGGGGTTAATAACTTTAGTATAGTTGCAGCGATATTGGGGTGCGGCGGATAAGGGGTTAATAACTTTAGTATAGTGGCGGTGATATCGGGAGCGGCAGATTAGGGGTTAATACCTTTATTTATGAGGCGACGATATCGGGAGCGGCAGATTAGTGGTTAATAACTGTAGGCAGATGTCGGCGATGATTAGGGGTGTTTAGACTCGGGGTTTATTTTAGGGTGTTAGGTTTAAACTGTCTTTTATTTTCCCCATAGACATCAATGGGGCTGTGTTACGGAGCTTTTGTTTCCGCCATCGCAGATGTTAGACTTTTTATTTGCCTGCTCTCCCCATTGATGTCTGTGGGGAAAGCGTGCACAAGCGCGTCAAACACGTGGGAGCGGTATGGAGCTTAAAATATCCATATCGCCTGCACAAGCAGTGTTTTTTTAAACTTGTGTAACAGGGTTTGGCCTAGGCCCACAATTACCCCTGTGGGTCTTTACCCCAGCTACCTCCATGTGCTCTGCAGGCTGATCCTGAGTCTCCGCTACCTGGGAGTTGGGGTACATGACTGTGGCAGTGCCTCCACCTGACTGGGCATCCAGGGCAAGAATGGGTTTCCCAGACAGGAACATAATAAATAACTACAACACACACAGTAATAACAGTAAAACAGTATGAACATGTATTAAAGGATTATGGCAAATAAAAATAAGGCAAGAACTACAGTGGCTAACTAACACACCAACTCTCTCTAACCAGGCCCAGCACCCTCCCAAACCACCTGCGAACAAACCTTAGGCTTCACCCTAATGGCTGATGGGTACCAGTTGGTGCACAGAAATGTTGGGGCCCTTTAAGGTAATCCACATGCATTTAAACAGTTACAGCTCATTGGAAACTTCAATCCACAGGAAGAGCTGTTTATAAGTTTATGTGATGGACAGAATGCCCTGTCAGTATGACAAGGGGAGAGGATACTTCTTACCACTAAACAGGATTCATCTGCACAGGCTGAAAGAAAACTCCAAGGTCTGCCAGTCATTTACTTTGTCTGCATTCTTCTCCACAGCTCTCTCACAGGGTCAGACTGCAGCTGGCAGCATACACTAAATCAGCAGAGGAATGCTGTTACTTTACAAGATGAAGTCTGCAGCTCTCTCACAGCCAGGCCTCACACCTTCACTGCTCTGACATGTCTGCTTCCTCCTGTGTCTTACACTCCTCTTTCAGTTTCACTTGATCACATGACCAACCAGTCTAATAGTTACCTAGGCAACTTCTCCTGCAGACTGTATACAGGTGCAAAAGTTCAACAGGAAAATGTTCAACAAGAAGGGCTACACTTGTAATGGCAGCGCTATAGGGAATTAAATATCTTTCTCTATAGCGCTCAAAACTCGTAATCTAGGTGAAAGTAACTTATAGAGAAACACACACACATAACACAGATTTAGTTCTTTAATATTGTGCCACTGACATTATATAAAAAAAAGCATGATGAAGAAAATAATATTCATGATATCTGCATTTCTCTTTATCACATACACAAGCAGCTCAACTCATTTCATTGTGGCATACTTGGGTATAGAACACTTTACTATGACATATTTCCTTTGTGATATTTCACTGTGGCCCTATATCTGGCACATGGTTCCAAAACACCTTTTAACAGTGCTATACACTTTACCTGACACATTCCCTGTGACTTTAGAGTTTCTCAATTCCAGCCCTAAATGTCTATACCTGGACTTATTTAATGATTCCCCTCTTTGAGTACAGGTGATTCAGTCACAGTAAATGAGCAGCTGACCAGCCCAGACAGGGACATACCATCTAGCATGTGGGGGGGGGGGTAGAAGTAGAACTGAAAACAGAGTGTTTACATGAGCTAAATCAGGGCAAAAAGTAATAAAAGGGCAAATGCTGGAGCACCACTTGTAATGCACCAGGGGAACATGCACCGCTGGGTGAGAAATAGTTATAAACCACAAAACGGAGCAGAAAATATTTAAAACAATTTTATAATGTCAATACATTTTATTACATCTATTAAATCTATTTAATTTGACATTAACAACAATATAATACAATCTTATTATCTTAGTATTGTCCTATTTCTATGTAAAGGCCCATTATAGTTAGAAAAATGACATGCGCTAATGAATTAGAACGTATCATTTTAAGAATATTGACCCTAGGCTACTGTGTGTTTAACCCCCCGCAAAAGGGTTAAACATGTAGTACAAATAACGCTTGGGATTTGGAGAGCTCTGCTGATCTAGGGCCAGACTATGAGTGGAGCGCTAACAGTTATGCGCAAGCGAAAAGGAGTTTATCACGGATGTTTGCGTACATCAGGATTTCCGCTCGTATTGCAACTTGAAAGTAAATGCGATCACTTAAGCGCAATTGTGATTTATGCTAGAATGATTACCACAACCTCTCTCTGGTTAACTGTTTTGTGAAACAAAAAAGTGTCACAATACATCAAAAATACATTAAAAAGTACAGTTATACTCATAATAACACCTCATAAAAATTATTCACAAAAATATTGCACAAAAAAGGTATAAGGGCTTAAAGATATGAGGTCTCTGGTGTTAAAAAAAAGTCAGGCAAAGGGCTTTTACATAGACATAAATACATCTTTAGACATGTGTATGTATGTAAATGTGTATTTATGTGTATATACTGTATGCATTTACAGACATATAAACACATATATAGACATAAATACATCTTTAGACATGTATATATATGTATATGTGTATTTATGTGTATATACTGTATGTATTTACAGACATATATACACATATAAACACATATATAGACATAAATACATCTTTAGACATGTATATGTATGTAAATGTGTATTTATGTGTATATACTGTATGCATTTACAGACATATAAACACATATATAGACATAAATACATCTTTAGACATGTATATATATGTATATGTGTATTTATGTGTATATACTGTATGTATTTACAGACATATATACACATATAAACACATATATAGACATATATCCAAGTCATTGGAACCCTTTGCAGTTAAGTAGATGAAAACATGTAAAATCATATTTAAGCAATATTCATATTTAATGAAGTGTTATATTGTGTATTTATTGTAAATATTTCACATTCCAATGTTCTGCACATAGCAGAATATGCTCTCTATCTATTTATAAATAGATATTCTTATACATATCTGCATATATCTATACCTGTATGTGTGTATATATATATATATATATATATATATATATATACATACACACACATACATACACAGTGGATATAAAAAGTCTACATACCCTTTTTAAAATGTCCGGTTTCTGTGATGTAAAAAAATGAGACAAAGATAAATCATTTCAGAACTTTTTCCACCTTTAATGTGACCTATAAACTGTACAACTCAATTGAAAAACAAACTGAAATCATTTAGGTAGAGGGAAGAAAATATATAAAAATTAAATACTATGGTTGCATAAGTGTGAGTATGAGTCTATCAGCATGGCACATTTGGACTTGGCAAGATTTGCCCACTCTTCTTTGCAAAAACACTCCAAATCTGTCAGATTGCGAGGGCATCTCCTGTGCACAGCCCTCTTCAGATCACCCCACAGATTTTCATTAAGATTCAGGTCTGGGCTCTGGCTGGGCCATTCCAAAACTTTAATCTTCTTCTGGTGAAGCCATTCCTTTGTTGATTTGGATGTATGCTTTGGGTCGTTGTCATGCTGAAAGATGAAGTTCCTCTTCATGTTCAGCTTTCTAGCAGAAGTCTGAAGGTTTTGTGCCAATATTGACTGGAACTGTTCATAATTCCCTCTATCTTAACTAAGGCCCCAGTTCCAGCTGAAGAAAAGCCCCAAAGCATGATGCTGCCACCACCATGCTTCACTGTGGGTATGGTGTTCTTTTGGTGATGTGCAGTGTTGTTTTTGCGCCAAACATATCTTTTGGAATTATGGCCAAAAAGTTCAACCTTGGTTTCATCAGACCATAACACCTTTTCCCACATGCTTTTGGGAGACTTCAGATGTGTTTTTGCAAAATGTAGCCTGGCTTGGATGTTTTTCTTCGTAAGAAAAGGCTTTCGTCTTGCCACTCTACCCCATAGCCTAGACATATGAAGAATACGTGAGATTGTTGTCACATGTACCACACAGCCAGTATTTGCCAGATATTCCTGCAGCTCCTTTGATGTTGCTGTAGGCCTCTTGGTAGCCTCCCAGACCAGTTTTCTTCTCGTCTATACCTCAATTTTGGAGGGACATCCAGTTCTTGGTAATGTCACTGTTGTGCCATATTTTCTCCACTTGATGATGACTGTCTTCACTGTGTTCCATGGTATATCTAATGCCTTGGAAATTCTTTTTTACCCTTCTCCTGACTGATACCTTTTAACAATGAGATCCCTCTGATGCTTTGGAAGCTCTCTTTAGGACCATGGCTTTTGCTGTGGGATGCGACTAAGAAAATTTCAGGAAAGACCAACTAGGGCAGCTGAACTTTATTTCGGTTAATCAAAGGCACTTTAAATGATGGCAGGTGTATGCTGACTCCTATTTAACATGATTTTGAATGTGATTGCTTAATTCTAAACACAGCTACATCCCCAGTTCTAAAAGAGTGTTCACACTTATGCAACCATATTATTTTAGGTTTTTTTTGTTTTCTTCCCTCCACCTAAAAGATTTCAGTTTGTTTTTCAATTGAGTTGTACAGTTTATAGGTCACATTAAAGGTGAAAAATGTTCTGAAATGATTTATCTTTGTCTCATTTTTTTTACATCACAGAAACCTGACATTTTAACAAGGGTGTGTAGACTTTTTATATCCACTGTATATATAGATACCACACAAACAGTATCAGCGCATAACAGGTTAGATGGGTCAAATGGAGCTGCCACACAATATCAGTGTTACCAGTTACATAAATCTATATCTACAGATATTATGTGTCCATGTACATCTATAAAAAAGGATATGTCATATCTTTTTGGTGTATATATAGATGGTTAAACACTGTCCTCCTCTATATATAAATTCAATAAATAAAATTGAATCAAAAGGAAAGTCACTCCTTATATAGTTGAGGAATAGATCCAAGTCTCTTGCAGCCTACTTCCTATATGTTACAGAGGTGTCCCCAAGGAAATCTCAGTAGAATCTGGAGTGAATAGAAGAAGGGAAGGGCGCATAGAGAAGCCAGATCTGGGTGTAGTATGTTATAGTAGCAAAAGAAAAGCGTAAATTCATGTGCAATATACACCCACTTGGTAGAACCTCAATCAATATGAGGTAAGGTACTGGCGTGGAGGCCCACTGGGAGTTGTTGCAAATTATGACAATCCCACAGAATTCAAGTGATTGAGAGCTGTTTCTTTTCTAACAGGGGGATATAGGAGACGGAAACAGGCTAATAAAACAGATGAAGAGGACTTTCGTGGAGGAAGTACATTTCAACACTGGGGAGAAATCCTAAGCAGTGAAAAGCATCGCTGGATTTTGCATAAGGCTTGATATAGCCTCCACGTCAGTACCTTACCTCATATTGATTGAGGTTCTACCAAGTGAGTGTATATTGCACATGAATGTACGCTTTTCTTTTGATACTATAACATACTACACCCAGATCTGGCTTCTCTATGCGCCCTTCCCTTCTTCTATTCACTCCATATATATATATATATATATATATATATATATATATATATATATATATATATATATATATAGTGGTAAGGTCACTGGAAGAACAGTCTCAATAGCGTGGTAACTGTATTTTCAAACTGTTTTATTCAGAGAAGAAAAAAAAGTATTTTAACATAACAGGTGCACTGTCTCTTTAAATACAGCCACTTCAAAGCAGTCAGCAAAACACAAATAAAAAGCCTACTCCTGTCAGGAGTCTAACTATACATATGATTTCCCTTACTAATGATAAACTGGTCAGCTAACCTGAACCCAGTTTAGTACTTCATAGAAATGGCATAAGTAAAATACACAACAAGTTTGTCTCACCAGTGAGTCTCTTTACAGGCAGTCAGCCATGCTAACTGGTCTCCAGCCTCTCTTTCACTCTGGGAAACAGCCTGCTCCCTGAGACACCTACTGTTCCTAGAGAGCTGCTTATAAAGGCCTGAGCTAACTTAATAGGGAGCAGCTGTGAAACTGACCCAACAGATTTAACTCTTTAGTTGCAGGGGAAAATTGCTCTCTCTACGCGCCTGCTAATATACACACCTTCCCTCACTCTGTAACCTATCCCCCTCCCCAGCGGAACAGTGTGGGGTGAAGGGCCATAGCTGTAAGCACAAGCACCCTGGATAGTGCGTCAGCATTGCTATGTAACAGGCCAGCCCGGGGGTTTCACCGCAAAACTAAAAGGCTGGAGAGACCAGAACCACCTTGTGATCCTTGAATTACGATCCCTATTGTTGTGCATCCACCTCAACAGGGCATGGTCCGTGATCAGGGTAAACCACTTGATTGCTAAACATTCCTTTTCAATTGTAGAATAGCGCTGCTCACGGGGTAAAAGTTTCTAAAGAGTATATATATATATATATATGTATATATATATATATATATATATATATATATATATACAGGGAGTGCAGAATTATTAGGCAAATGAGTATTTTGACCACATCATCCTCTTTATGCATGTTGTCTTACTCCAAGCTGTAAAGGCTCAAAAGCCTACTACCAATTAAGCATATTAGGTGATGTGCATCTCTGTAATGAGAAGGGGTGTGGTCTAATGACATCAACACCCTATATAAGGTGTGCATAATTATTAGGCAACTTCCTTTCCTTTGGCAAAATGGGTCAAAAGAAGGACTTGACAGGCTCAGAAAAGTCAAAAATAGTGAGATATCTTGCAGAGGGATGCAGCACTCTTAAAATTGCAAAGCTTCTGAAGCGTGATCATCGAACAATCAAGCGTTTCATTCAAAATAGTCGACAGGGTCGCAAGAAGCGTGTGGAAAAACCAAGGCGCAAAATAACTGCCCATGAACTGAGAAAAGTCAAGCGTGCAGCTGCCAAGATGCCACTTGCCACCAGTTTGGCCATATTTCAGAGCTGCAACATCACTGGAGTGCCCAAAAGCACAAGGTGTGCAATACTCAGAGACATGGCCAAGGTAAGAAAGGCTGAAAGACGACCACCACTGAACAAGACACACAAGCTGAAAGTCAAGACTGGGCCAAGAAATATCTCAAGACTGATTTTTCTAAGGTTTTATGGACTGATGAAATGAGAGTGAGTCTTAATGGGCCAGATGGATGGGCCCGTGGCTGGATTGGTAAAGGGCAGAGAGCTCCAGTCCGACTCAGACGCCAGCAAGGTGGAGGTGGAGTACTGGTTTGGGCTGGTATCATCAAAGATGAGCTTGTGGGGCCTTTTCGGGTTGAGGATGGAGTCAAGCTCAACTCCCAGTCCTACTGCCAGTTTCTGGAAGACACCTTCTTCAAGCAGTGGTACAGGAAGAAGTCTGCATCCTTCAAGAAAAACATGATTTTCATGCAGGACAATGCTCCATCACACGCGTCCAAGTACTCCACAGCGTGGCTGGCAAGAAAGGGTATAAAAGAAGAAAATCTAATGACATGGCCTCCTTGTTCACCTGATCTGAACCCCATTGAGAACCTGTGGTCCATCATCAAATGTGAGATTTACAAGGAGGGAAAACAGTACACCTCTCTGAACAGTGTCTGGGAGGCTGTGGTTGCTGCTGCACGCAATGTTGATGGTGAACAGATCAAAACACTGACAGAATCCATGGATGGCAGGCTTTTGAGGGTCCTTGCAAAGAAAGGTGGCTATATTGGTCACTGATTTGTTTTTGTTTTGTTTTTGAATGTCAGAAATGTATATTTGTGAATGTTGAGATGTTATATTGGTTTCACTGGTAAAATTAAATAATTTAAATGGGTATATATTTGTTTTTGTTAAGTTGCCTAATAATTATGCACAGTAATAGTCACCTGCACACACAGATATCCCCCTAAAATAGCTATAACTAAAAACAAACTAAAAACTACTTGCAAAACTATTCAGCTTTGATATTAATGAGTTTTTTGGGTTCATTGAGAACATGGTTGCTGTTCAATAATAAAATTAATCCTCAAAAATATAACTTGCCTAATAATTCTGCACTCCCTGTATTTGTGCAAACTACCATCAGATATATATATTATATATAGAAATAGGTAGGTAACATATTCTGCTATGCTATGCTTTCATGTCAGGTTAGCGCACATGAGAATATGCGATCATTTTTGCGCATGAGTAGGGTGTTTTTTCTCACTTTTTTTTGCTCCTTTGACTTCTATGGGGGAATAGGTTATCGCAGTTTACTTTAAATACGGTTGCAACCTGACGAGCAAAAAAAGCTTACTTCTAGCAGCGTTAACGCTCAAGCAGGGGTGTCAAATAGCGCTCCACTTGTAATCTGGCCCTTAATCAGCAGTGCTAGTCACCAGGGCCGGATTTGGCAGCCGGGATACCGGGAAAAATCCCAGTGGGCCGCCGACCGGCAGCTCAGCTGGGCTGGCAGGGCTGCTGTCTAAATTATTGCAGCTTTGATATTGCTAATTGCGGCCGCGCCGGCCGGTAAGATAAAGGTAGCTACACCAGTCCCTTATACAAGTTAGTAGTACCCTCCCCACTGCTGCAGCAGCAGCAGCATCCGTGTAGTTACTGTAGTAAAAGTTGTTATTTTTATTTATTATTATTATTAAACTTCTAACTTATATATTGTTGTAACCCCTTAACCCCTGTCCCTCTCTCCATCCGTCCGCTGCTGCTTCACTCTGACCGCAACTACCAAAACTGACTGAACTAAGTTACTGTCACTTATTGTGTGACTGTCAGTTCCTATGGGCCGGGTCAGCAGGTGGGTGGGTGGCAGGCGGGCAGGCGTCTGTGATGATGTCACGAGAGTGTCTCACCAGCATGCGTCACCACGTGACATAGTGGAGGGAGCGGGAGCCTCAGTCTGGGAGGCGGAAGTGGCTGCATGCTTCGTGTTATCAGCTCAGGAGTCAGGACTCAGTCAGGAGTGAGTCAGGCCACGGCAAGTGGGGTCAGGTCACGTGTGTGGACAGAGCAGACAGATACACACAGACAGTGGGAGCAGCCAGGGTCCAGCATGTCCAGGGCTGAAGCAAGCTGAAAGTCTGAAGAGACATCACCTCAGAGGGGGCCGCCGGCGGGAACTTCAGGACAGCAGCCGGCAACTGAACTTAAAGTACTATACTAATTTATTGGGGGCAGCTGAGCCAGTGAACAACTAGCAGCCAGTTTTGTTTACATTATTTACTGTCTTAGCCGTTTCGTAATTAGCAGGAGCTGCCGCACTAGTTTGCTTTGACAGATTTACAGCAGCAGCCAGCACCACGCTGCCCTCTCTCTCTCTCCCTCACCCTCCCCCATGCTTCATGTATTGGCTGCTTGAATGACCACATAGGGAAGGAAACAAGTTTTATTATCCCTGGAACTCAGCACTTACAGTACAGGTCAGTGACACTGGGCTGACATACCTAACGTTTTATTATTCCTATTTGCAGGCACACAATGCAATGCTAAGCACAGTTTATACTACCTGAAACAAAAAACAGCCACATCTAAATTAAAGCTGTGGGGTGGTATTTATTTGTAGCTTCTGTATTAAATAAATGTGTATATGCTATGCCTAGTTGTAGTAAAATGTTCATGTTTTGTGTGTCTGCCTATAAGAAAGTGAATGATGTGTAGTGTGCATATGCTGTGTATGTGCATGCTGTGACTGAATCTATGTGTATGTTGTGTGTCTGCTGTGTGTCTGAATCTATGTGTATGGGGGATGTATGTTGTGTGTCTGCATGTATGTGGTGTGTGTATGTTATGTGTCTACATGAATGTGGTGTGTGTGTATGTTGTTGTGTGTCTGCATGAATGTAGTGTGTGTGTATGTTGTTGTGTGTATGTTGTGTGACAGCATGAATGTAGTGTGTGTGTATGTTGTTGTTTGTCTGCATGAATGTGGTGTGTGCATATGTTGTTGTGTGTCTGCATGAATGTGGTGTGTGCATGTTGTTGTGTGTCCGCATGAATGTGGTGTGTGTGCATGTTTATTTGTATGCTCTGCAGGGTGTGTTGCTGTGAATTTGAGACTCTGTACATGTGTGTGTACGCTGTGTAATGGTGTTAATATGTGTGTATGTTAGTTTGTATGCTCTGCAGTGTGTCAGGTTTTGAGGACAGACAGGTTTCCACCCTTAGTGAGTGTTGAATTGCTAAGAGAGTACTAACAAATGTATTTAGGACACAAAATTTACAGGATGTATTTTTTATATGTAGATATCTTTTTTTTTTATAAATGAATATTAAGAATGTAATTTATATTACATCAGTCTCATGATGTTTTTAAAGCCATTTCACATCTCTGCTCCTATCCCACATATCATACTTTTCTCCACTCACCCCCTGCCTGCTGCATAATTACCTGATGCCCCCTGCGCTCCTCCTCACTCCCTACCTGCTGCATTACCTGATGCCCCCTGCGCTTTGTCATTGGTACGGTACTTATATTTTAATAAAACAGGGAGGGGAACACTGCAGCATTATTTCTGAGTGGCAAGTTTTAGAATTTGTATGGGCTGGGTTGGATGGGGCATGGCTGGGTTGGAGGGGCGTGGTTTGGCTGGAGGGGGCGTGGCTGGGCCGGTCTATACAAATTTCCAGGGCCGGTCTGATTCCCCAGTCCGGCCCTGCTAGTCACATGGCTCAGCTCTGTGACTAGAACTGCTGATTGGATCAGTGGTATATTCTACTCAGAACCAGCAGTGTTTTGTGAGTCCCGAGTGCGTGTTTAACCTCTTTGTACATACAGTAGTCTATGGTCAATAATCTCAAAATGACAAGCTCTAATGGATTACAAAATGCCATTTTGTACTATTATGGCCCTTTAAAATAAAATGAACCAGCATTATAATGTTTACTATGTTATTGTTTACCTGACAGATGAAATCTTGATATCAAGTATTCTCTGCTATTCATTTGAGGTTTAAGAATAATTATGTGACACTTAGGTGCAAAAATACAACATAAAAGTCCAAAGCTGGATGATAAAATGGCAAATATTTCCACTGCAACCATATATTTGCCTTTAGTACTAACATAAGCAGGAATAAATGATATCCATACACTTGTGAAAACCAGCATACTGAATGTAATAAATTTAGTCTCATTAAAGCCATCGGGTAATTTCCTTGCCAAAAATGCAACTATAAGTGTCAGAAAAGCTAAAAAACCCAAAAAGCCCAACATTAAATAAAAAAATATGCTTGACTGATCTTTACATTCTATAGTTATTTTATCTTTTGTAACTTTCATGTTTCGCTCTGGAAAGGAAGGGTAAAATATAACCCAAAAAATGCAAATTAAGATTTGAATGCTGGAGCCAATAAATATGATAGAATTTGGAATTAAGGATCCTACCCATTTTCTTAGAGCACTATTAGGTTTTGTTGCATTAAAAGCAATAACTACTGTAATTGTTTTTGCAAAGATACAAGAAACACACAGAGAAAATATTGTTCCAAAAATCGACTGACGAATGAGACAAGTTATCTTTGAAGGTCGTCCAATAAAGAGAAATGAACAGAAAAAGCAGAGAATGAGAGCCACAAGAAGTAAGTAACTCAGACTCCTGTTATTGGCTTTGACCAGTGGGGTATTGTGGTATCGGATAAAAATGCAGATTACAGAAAACGTAATTAGACAACAGACACTAGACGCACTGAATATAGCAATGCCAAGTGGATCTTCATATGATAAAAACTCAATTACTTTCGGGATGCACTTCATTTTATTATCATCTGACCACTGATCTTCTGAACATCGGAGGCATTCGGTTGCATCTGTAGAAATAATGAAGAATCAATTAAATGTTAATGGAACATTAAACACTAAATTAATGCTAGATAAAATAATGTATTGAGAGGTTAGCCTGTTAATATGATATATATACAGTACTGTGCAAAGTCTTAGGCCACCATTTGTTGTTTTAGCAAAGTTTTAATGACCATACATATTTATTTTTTGGTCTCTTTATTAAGATACAAACAGAAAATACAGGAAATATCTACACAAAATATAAAACCCCACAATTTTCAGAACAAAATCAGGTGAAAGTCAGTATTTAGTGTGACCTCCCTTGGCACTAAGTGCATCTTGAACTCTTTTGGGGAGACAGTCCTGAAGTAATCTTCTGGCATATTATACCAGGCTTCTTTCAGCAATTCCCAGAGTTCTTCTTTAGATTCAGGTTGTTAGGTTGTCTTTTACTTATTTCTCTGCCCAGCTGATCCCATACTGCATCTATAATATTCAGGTCTGGATTCTGTGGAGGCCAGTCCATGACTGTCAGTGTTTTATCAGCTTTTTTTCTTTTTAAACAAGAATTTACTGCATTAGTAGTGTGCTTTTAATCGTTATCATGCTGAAAAATAAAACTATTCCCAATCTGGCACTTTGCAGAAGGAATGGCATGATGAAATAAAACCTGTCTGCAGTGGAGGCTCCTATATAGGAGCACTTGAGTACATGAACCCCCTGAGACCCCCTGACCCTGCTGAACCCCCCTGGCCCTGCTGAACAAAAAAAAAATAGTGAGAAATAAAAAAACAAATTAAAATTTTAAACCTTTTTGGATTTAATACAATATTAAACCTGTTTGGCTCAATAAATAAATAAAAATCCTCCAGGCTCCACTGCAGTGCTGTGTACCTAAAAAACAAACATTGCCGTGTTTACTTCTATCTATCACACAGCACAGCATGTGCGATACATAGAATTATAGGCAAAATCCCTTTCCATTGTCAGCCTGCATTGACTGCAGCGCCACCTACAGCCCAGCCCATAGGCTTGCTAACCTTACAGCTCTTAGTCTGTGAGTGAGAGACAGCTGTGACGTGACACTCGCACACTAAGAGCTGTGTGTGTGCTAATGGGTGGAGCTGTGATGACAGCTTTTAAGTCCCGGACTCCGTTGATTGGGGAAAAGAGATCAGTAATGATGTGATTGGATAGGCTGGCTGTCAGTTTCCCGGCTATGTTTCCAGATTGTGCAAGGGAAGATCTGATTCTATATAGTGGCTGGCTGTGCAATAACTGGGAGAAGAGCAAACAAACATATCTGTGTGTGTGTGATGGCATATGTACCCCTCTGTAACAAGAGATAGTAGTCGCACCACCAAGTTCAATGAATAGTTTTCTTTATTGAGCCAAGATCAAAAAATCAGCAACGTTTCGGACACAAGTCTTGTGTCCGAAACGTTGCTGATTTTTTGATCTTGGCTCAATAAAGAAAACTATTCATTGAACTTGGTGGTGCGACTACTATCTCTTGTTACATTTACTGGGGGTATTTTGCAGTGCCCCTGTGATTGCACACCTTGGATCCCAGGTGCTGGACTTTGAGAACTTTTCAATATGTACCCCTCTGGTTGGCTACGAGTCAGACCACCATGCTGGTTGCCTGCCCTACGGACGCAGGAAGTCCTGGCATTTTATAGGTATGTTTGATCTGACATCCTGTCTAAGTATTCCCTGCAATATATGTTGTTAGTTCTTTTGCATATTTGATACCAAATGTTTATGTCCTGTAGAGACTGCCTATATAACACCATGTGTCTGTTGTTTCCTCTCTGTAAAGTACATTTCATGAAGATGCCTCACGTGTTAAAAAAATTAATACAGCGAAAAAGTGTCCAGTGAGTAAAGTGTCTGCTGTTCACACTTCTTTTTAGTGACAAGTTTAAACTGACTTAAATGGAAATGGATGTTCTATTGATAATTGCTTTAAGCAAAAAAATTAAATAAATAATAAATATATATATATATATAAGCCTAGTTCATCCCTTGTGAACCCCCATTTGAATAGTCCACGAGCCGCCACTGCCTGTCTGTACTTTTCAGCATTCATGATCCCATCAATTTGGACAATATCGCTGACACCACTGGCAGAAATGCAGCCCCAAATCAGGATAGACCCTCCACCATGTTTCACTGAAGGCCGCAGGCAATCATTCTCTCTTCAATTCTTCTCACATATTGTGGATGATTGGATCCCAAAATTTCAAACTTGGATTTGTCACTACATAATACTTTTCCCCACTTATCTCCATTCCAATATTTGATAGCTTTAGCATATCTTAGCCTTTTCACCCTGTTCCCCTTCTGAAAAAGTGATTTCTTGGCTGCTACCCTTCCACAAAGACCATTTCTGATCAAGCTTCGGATTGTAGAAGGGTCAACTTGGCCATCCAGATGAAGCTGCCAGATGCTGAGCCAGGTCCTTGCTGGACTTCTTTTGGTCTCTCAAAGAAGAAACTCTGAGAAACTTCTCAACAGATTTTGAATGTTTTATTGGCCTTCCAGTCATTTTTTTTATCCTTGACCTCTCCTGATTCTTCAAATTTCTTATAACAGCTTGAAGATCACATCTTTAGTATACAGTTAGTTTGCTGATTTCCCTTTGAGAGTGGCCTTGCTGATGCAAAAGTATGATTTTATGTCTGTCAAACTCTATAATCTTTGGCATTTTGGGATCAAAAGATCCGTCAGGAAAAAACAGACCTGTGAGCTTAACGGCTGCCTTAGGGAAATTATTTTAAAAAATATTCAGAGAAAATCTTCAGGAATACATTTTAAACAACAATATTATTAATGGAAGTAAATATGGATTTATGAAGGATAGATCCTAGCCTGATTACTTACTATGAGGAAGTCAGTAAAAGTATATGTAATGTAAAAGTGGAGGTAATCTAGTTATATTTTTCTAAAGTATTTAATATAGTTTTACAATGAAGATTATTGTGTAAATTAAGAGATATTAGTGTAGAAGAATATACTTGTTCTTGGATTGAAAACTGAACTTAAAGGGACATGAAACCCTAAATATTTATTTCACTATTTAGGTAGAACATACAATTTTAAACAAATTTCCAATTTACTTCTATTATCAAATTTGCTTCATTCTGTTGATATAATTTATTGAAGAAGAAGCAATGCACTACTGGTTTCTAACTGAACACATGGGTGAGCCAATGACAATGGGTATATATATTCAGCCACCAATCAGCAGCTAGAACCTAGGTTCTTTGCTGATGCTGAGCTTTCCTAGATAATCCTTTCAGCAAAGGATAACAAGAGAAGTAAGACAATTAAATAATAGAAGTAAACTTGAAAGTTGTGTAAAATTGTATACTCTGTCTAAATCATAAATGTCTAATTATGACTTAACTGTCTCTTTAAGGATAGAATGCAGAGAGCTGTGTTAATGGAATATTCACAAGTTGGGAAAAGGACGCTAGTGGAGTGGATCAAGGTTCTGTTCTCTTAAATCTGTTTATTTATATTGGCATTAAACGAGAAGTGTCAGTGTTTACAGATGATACAAATTAACCCCTTAATGACCACAGCACTTTTCCATTTTCTGTCCGTTTGGGACCAAGGCTATTTTTACATTTTTGCGGTGTTTGTGTTTAGCTGTAATTTTCATCTTACTCATTTACTGTACCCACACATATTATATACCGTTTTTCTCGCCATTAAATGGAATTTCTAAAGATACCATTATTTTCATCATATCTTATAATTTACTATAAAAAAATTATAAAATATGAGGAAAAAATTGAAAAAAACACACTTTTTCTAACTTTGACCCCCAAAATCTGTTACACATCTACAACCACCAAAAAACACCCGTGCTAAATAGTTTCTAAATTTTGTCCTGAGTTTAGAAATACCCAATGTTTACATCTTCTTTGCTTTTTTTGTAAGTTATAGGGCCATAAATACAAGTAGCACTTTGCTATTTCCAAACCATTATTTTTCAAAATTAGCGCTAGTTACATTAGAACACTAATATCTTTCAGGAATCTCTGAATATCCATTGACATGTATATAATTTTTTTTAGTAGACATCCCAAAGTATTGATCTAGGCCCATTTTGGTATATTTCATGCCACCATTTCACCGCCAAATGCGATTAAATACAAAAAATCATTCACTTTTTTACAAATTTTTTCACAAACTTTTGGTTTCTCACTGAAATTATTTACAAACAGCTTGTGCAATTATGGCTTAAATGGTTGTAAATTCTTCTCTGGGATCCCCTTTGTTCAGAAATAGCAGACATATATGGCTTTGGCGTTGCTTTTTAGTAATTAGAAGGCTGCTAAATGCCACTGCGCACTACACGTGTATTATGCCCAGCAGTGAAGGGGTTAATTATGGAGCATGTAGGGAGCTTCTAGGGTTAATTTTAGCTTTAGTGTAGTGTAGTAGACAACCCCAAGTATTGATCTAGGCCCATTTTGGTATATTTCATGCCACCATTTCACCGCCAAATGCGATCAAATTAAAAAAAACGTTAAATTTTTCACAATTTTAGGTTTCTCACTGAAATCATTTACAAACAGCTTGTGCAATTATGGCACAAATGGTTGTAAATGCTTCTCTGGGATCCCCTTTGTTCAGAAATAGCAGACATATATGGCTTTGGCGTTGCTTTTTGGTAATTAGAAGGCCGCCAAATGCCGCTGCATTTCACACGTGTATTATGGCTAGCAGTGAAGGGGTTAATTATGTAGCTTGTAGGGAGCTTGCAGGGTTAATTTTAGCTTTAGTGTAGAGCTCAGCCTCCCACCTGAAACATGAGACCCCCTGATCTCTCCCAAACAGCTCTCTTCCCTCCCCCACCCCCCAATTGTCCCCGCCATCTTAAGTACTGGCAGAAACTCTGCCAGTACTAAAATAAAAGCTATATTTGGGCTTTTTTTGTGTTTTTTTTTTAGCATATTTACATATGCTGCTGTGTAGGATCCCCCCTTAGCCCCCAGCCTTACTGATCCCCCACCAAAGAGCTCTCTAACCCTCCCCCTCTGCCTTAATAGGCGCCATCTTGGGTACTGGCAGCTGTCTGCCAGTACCCAGTTTAGTGAAAAAATGTGCCTTTTTTTAAAAAAAAAAACCCTTTTCTGCAGTGTAGCTTCCCCCCCCCAAGATCAACCCCCCACCCCTTCCACATCTCTTAGCTGTTATTTACAGCTTTCAAAAAGTTATTTTGATGTACTTTTTAAACTTTATTTTTCTGTAGTGTAGCGGTTCCCTCCCGCTCCCGCCCCATGCACGCGCCCGCCCTGCAATAACCGGAAAGCAGCTGGAAGCGAGCAGGATCGCTTCCAGCTGCTTTCCAGACCAAGGACGTACGCCACACGTCCTCGGTCATTAAGTGTATTTTTTTTGAGGACGTGTGGCGTACATCCTTGGTCCTTAAGGGGTTAAGCAATGTAATACAGTCTGAATAGGATGTTACTTCTGTATTGGAGACTGGGCAGGCAAGTGGCAGATGAAATTCAAGCTAGATAAATACAAAGTTATGCATTTTGGCATCAAAAGTAAACATGCAGTTTATACACAAAGGCCTAGAGTAAAAGTGGAGCATAAAAATTGTTGCGCTATGGAGTGCAATCCATAGGTCTTCCATTTTTACATTCATATTACAAGTGGAAAGTAAAATGTTAGTGATCTAGCAAAAGCCAAGGATGTGCTAATATCTGGATATCACATAATAGACTTCTAAGGGGAGTACTTCAATAGAAGCATTTTTTGCAATATCCTTCTATTATTAAAAATGCTTCTAGTAAAAGTTATTACTGTTTTCAAGCAGCATACACACATATGCTATAATAGCTCCTTGCACCAGCTTTCAAAAACCATACATTTTCAGAGAGTCAGCAGTCCTCACTGACTCAATTTACTCCCATAAGCTCTCTGAGCAGACATGGTGCTCTTGTCACATGTAGCATATGCGTATATGCCACTGAAAAACAGTAACTTTTATTAGAAGAAATAATCTGCAAACATGATTCTATTTAAAACTGAAATGCATTTATTGACCTTACTATACCTTTGCATTTTCAATTCACTGCTTTGAAAGCCTTTCAAACAACAGCATATATACAGATAAAAACAAACAGGTAAGAAATAGCATAAAACTTGGAACAGACACTGAAATGAAGCAATGGATATTAACCAACTTGATTGCTCATAATGTTGATATATTGTCCAAATATCACCAATACATCCTCTTTCGTTATTGATGCAGAGAAGTACGGAAAAAAGTTAAAACAAAAACTCTACAGAACAGAAAAAGGATCACAAACCAGTAATAGAAATATAGGCAAATCTTAATACACAACAATAAATCACCCAACAACCCTATCACCCTGAAATTAACAGGAACCCTAACTCTAATAACTTAATAACCCATCCCTAACCCCCTGCAACTAACAATAATAAACCCCTGAAATTAACAGCCCTACTTCCTGCAATTAACAGCCCTAAACCCATGCAATCAATAACCTTAACCACCTGCAATTAACAACTTTAACCTCTGCTGCAATTAAAAACCCTAAACCTCTTCAATTAACAACCGCACTAACTCCTGCAATTACCCTAATCTTCTGCAATTAACAACCCAAAGCCCCTGTGACTAACACCCCAACCCCCTGCAATTAACAACCCTGACCCCCTGCAATTACCCTAAGCTCCTGCAACTAACAACCCAAGCCCCTTGCCAGGGATAGGCATAGACAAAGGCTGTGGTGGACATTTTCTAAAGTACAGACACCAAGGTACATTTGAAAATAAAAACATTATTTTATAGTGCTGGGTGTTATTATACTGATGCAGATACCACTGATTCTATAACCAGCCCTCCTCTGGCTATACCCATGAGCCATAAGGGATTAAATGCCTACCGGTCGCTAGCCGTAGAAAGGAATATAAAAACACTTACTCTATAATGAAATAAAAACACAACAACTTTTTATGGGTAAAATTTTAACCGTCACAGGTTAAACATTTATTAACTAACTAAGTAACTATGGTAACCAACAAGGTCAGATGGCGGCTGAACGAATTGCTATAATGACAACCCGGCACAGCAGAAGGTAAACGGCCCAAACGGAAACTGCAGCAGAGCGGGACCTCTGCTCATAGAAAATTGCTACTAAGGGGTTAATGAGATCACGTGACCCACCCGCAAGGGGAAGGAGGGGCACCTCACGTGCACTTGAGGCTATCCACCCCTCACACTTTTAGACTGGTCATCACTCCCCCTGTTCACCCTTTCCAAGGCAACAGGGCCGTTACCTCCTGCCAAGCGGGTATGGAAATAAGGACTACCCCCTAAAAAGGGGATCCGCTACTCAGCCGCCAGAAGCCAGGTAGACCGGATGTGGTAGGCCAATAACTAAAGAGGCTGACAAAGTTAGCCTGAATAGGCATACCTGTCGCCAACTAGGGGATAAAAGTTAAATTTGGTAATGTTCAATCGACAATGTGGCTACTAAATTAGCCTGAGAAGGCATACTTAGCACCTAGTACAATAAATTAAATTTGGAAGCCATCTTATAACAGGGAAGGGAGGGAGGGGAAAGAACTCGTCTGCACCGGATTCCAGGAAGAAGAGGGCCAGGAAGCTGATGATCCCCACTTTTAAGGTGAGTAGTGGGCCCCTCCATTGCATGCAACATTGTTGCAACTAACTTCCCTAGCCAGCCCTCTTCTCCTATCTCTCCCTACGGCTTTAACCCTTAGCTTTGCTCCAGGCCCAATTGTGCCCTACACTGCCTTAAGGGATTAAATGCCTACCGGTCGCTAGCCGTAGAAAGGAATATAAAAACACTTACTCTATAATGAAATAAAAATACAACAACTTTTTATGGGTAAAATTTTAACCGTCACAGGTTAAACATTTATTAACTAACTAAGTAACTATGGTAACCAACAAGGTCAGATGGCGGCTGAACGAATTGCTATAATGACAACCCGGCACAGCAGAAGGTAAACGGCCCAAACGGAAACTGCAGCAGAGCGGGACCTCTGCTCATAGAAAATTGCTACTAAGGGGTTAATGAGATCACGTGACCCACCCACAAGGGGAAGGAGGGGCACCTCACGTGCACTTGAGGCTATCCACCCCTCACACTTTTAGACTGGTCATCACTCCCCCTGTTCACCCTTTCCAAGGCAACAGGGCCGTTACCTCCTGCCACCAGATAGAATTAAAATGATAACTGTGCCGCCACCGATAAAGGACAAACACAACCCAACCGGACTTACAGGAGGGTTACTATGGCCTTACGGATATCCTTTATAAAAATATCTAGGGCAACTGTCTCCAAATGTACCCTATCCTTCCTATAGTAATGGACCTTGTCGGCTGTTAGAGATTCGTGTTTAACCACGAATCCCCCATTACCTGTGACGGTTCTAGCAACTGAATAATTTATCTTCTTCCTAACTTTATAAGCGGCGCTGTGGGAAGACATGTGACGCCATTCCAACCTGGGAACTATATTGGACCAACCGACCAACACGTTCGGAATGCGAGCTCTGATCCATGCGATATCCGCTTGCATGATTTTGATAAGCTCCAAGACAGGAATGGCGCCCAAATCGTTGCCTCCTAAATGTAGGATTATCACATGAGGTTTACCCCAGTGTACTAGGGCCTCCGAGATACGTGATGGAAGCGCTGGCCAACACATCCCTCTCTCCCCTAACCATCTAATTGACACTTGGGTGAAAGGAAAACCTAAATTCTGCCCCCCCGGAAGGGCCGAACTACGGATGGAGGCCCAATGCACATAGGAGTGCCCCATGATCCATATCCTTTTAGCGCCGCTGACAGGTCCTGTAAAGACACATGTGATTAGTACTGAAAATGAACACTAATCAATTAACACATTATTCAACAACTGGTGGAATGTAACCCTTAAACTTATTGGAACGCCATCTACCCAGATGGTAAATGGCTTCCACGGAAGAACCCTGCAGCGCGTCATTAGTAGCTGCCCCTATGCGGAAAGAATGGGGGGCTATTTTCGACACGTCCAATCCTGCATGCGCAGCAGCCCTCGCAAGCACCCTACGGAACTGGAACAAAGATAGAGAAGTCCGGTTCGCGTGGATTAACAAAGGGCCCTGTTCCGCTGGCCTTTGTTCTAAAAACTGGTTCACCGCCCTTACCGGGCAGCAGTGACCGTTGGACTGAGATATAGGTATCCATGCCCCTTTGCCTTCTTGATCAGTCTTGGATCTTGGCAAATAAATTAAAAGTGAATCCGCTCCCGCCCTGACGTGGCCAAACTGAAGGCCCTTGTCAGTGCAGGACTTAGAAGGCGCCACGAGCTCACTTATACGAAGCGCTGCCGAATAAGCTAATAAAAACGCGGCCCTGAATAACAAAAACTCATAATGCGTTGCGCAGATATCCGGCAAAGCGTCCACCAGCCGCTCGAGCCGGTCATGCGTGATAGGCTCCCTAGAGTCCTTTTGTTGTGGTTGGAGCTTTCCCCAACCTTTAACAACTTGACGCACAAATTTCGAATTACCCGGATCCGCGTGGACGACACTGAGATTATCTGTCCAGAAATTAATCGTCCTGTTTGCGAATTTGTTGCCCCAAAGTTCAACCGCCAAAACGATAGGGAAAAGCTCCAAAAGGGTAAGGTTATGTGTTAAGCCCCTGGCTGACCATTCTAGCGTCCAAGGGCCTGCACTCCATTCCCCTCGGAAATATGCCCCATAACCCTTTGACCCTGCGGCATCAGTAAATAAATGCAACAACTGACTGGAAATGGGTTCAGATCGCCATAATTGAATCCCATTGAAATCCTGAAATGTCTTCAAGACTCGCAGGTCAGCTCTCATGCCTTCTAAAATCCAAATTTTTTCAGAAGGTCTGAGTTTGCCCTTCAACTTAGCCTCCAATCTCCGATTGAAAACTCTCCCCATGGGGATAACTCTGCCTGCAAAATTCAGAAGGCCAAGTAATGACTGTAGCTGCCTAAGCGTAATGGTTACCATGGAAACAGCCGCTTCAACCGCCTCAAGCATGTCCTGGACTTTGCCAGAAGGCAGCCTACAAATTCTGTCCACGGTATCGATTTCGATACCCAGGAACGTAATGCAAGTACCCGGGCCCTCAGTCTTGTCTTCAGCTAATGGGACACCGAATTGCAACATCAGGATTCTCATGGATTCCATCCGTTGCTGACATTCATTAGTTCCCGGACTCCCCACCAAGAGGAAATCGTCCAGATAGTGTGCAATGCGGTTATTAACCGCCTGTTGCTCCAAAACCCAGTGCAAAAATGTACTAAAGGTTTCAAATAAGGCGCAAGAGATTGCGCAGCCCATAGGCAAGCACCTATCTACGTAAAAACCCCTTTTGAAATTTGCAACCCATCAAATAAAATGATGAAGGGTGCAAGGGCAGTAGGCGAAAGACGGATTCAATATCCAGCTTTGCCAACAAGGCGCCAGCACCCACCCCCCGCACCAAGTCCAGGGCGCTATCAAAAGATTGATATCGCACTGAGCTGAGTTCCGGGTCAATAGCATCATTGACTGAATAGCCCCTAGGGTGGGATAGGTGGTGTATTAGATGGAATTTCCCCAATTCCTTCTTGGGTACCACACCCAGTGGTGAAATGACCAGATTCGGCAAAGGGGGTGAAGGAAAAGGACCCACTACCCGGCCCATTGAGATTTCCTTATCCAGCTTGTCCCTAACAACCGAAGGGTGTTGGTAAGCTGATTTGAGGTTACGATAGCCTCTAGAACCTTTAATGGCTTTCGTCACCGGTATATGAAAATCTTCCGTAAAGCCTTGAAAAATTAAAGACGCTGCGCGCGAATCTGGGTACACCCTAAGCCATGGCTCAAGGGCGTGCACCTTCACCGGTGTTGGGGCCTTTAGCAACAAGAGAGAGCTTGTTCTGTGCTCTACCGGATGTTGAATCCTTCTTTCTGGCACATTCGCTCCCAGCGTGTGAGCCGGCACAGTATCTGCATACGTGCCTGAACGCACACAAATTACCTCTGTCGCATTTATTATCCTGAAATGCCCAACAGGTACCTCCCCTGCGCTTCGTTTTGGAAGCCCGAAAGGACTGATTGCTAGAGGGGGTGGAGGAGGAGGGTGACCCCTGCGGGCCGAGGCGTTGCCAAAGATGTGAGTCGGTTGTATCAAAGGTGAGCACAGGATTACCCGCCATCTTTTGCCGAAACTCCGCATCATACTCTCTCCAAGCCCCCTCAGCAAACTTCCTCTGAATCCAATGTATATTATCAGTGTATTTGAGGATAGCATGGCATTGGCTCGGGTATTTCTCCAGGTAGCAGGAGGCGAAAACCCTAAAGCAAATTAGCCACTCCTCAAAAGTTTCAGGACGCTTGAACCTTTTAGGTCCAGTACCGTCAGCACTTTTCTCTCGCTGTCTACAAGCTTCAGCAGATAATTCAAATATATTCACATATTTGCCCAGCTGTATTTTTCTAATGGTTCTTGGCTTCAAATGACCATGCAAGGAGGGAGTGTAAGAGGGGAAGGAATCGCCGTGTAAGGCCACTTTCCTTTCCGGAATTAAGTTAATTGGCGGACGCTTGTCCCCCGTGATAGTGTTGCTCTGCAAAGATTCTGGAGGACCTATCGCAAGCTGCGCCTGTGCCATGTTCCCAACCGCACCTGACTGCATTACCTGCCACATTTTCTTTACCATTGCAAACATGCGCTTTTGACCCTTACCCCTTAGCCCAAGTGAAGTGTCACTGTCACACTCTGATTCTGAAAGGGATGAGTCAACCTGGTCATGTCGGTCATGTATAAATGTAGAGGGCTTACCAGGAATGGCCACTGCACTGTCCTGAGACTCCAGACCAGAAGTAGAAGGACCAGGAACAGCCCCATCATCTCGCTGTAAGGAAGTAGCCGTGTTTTCACGCTGCTGTGCATCCGCCTGCTCCTGAGGAGTAACAGCCGAAGCCGAAGGCCTATCCACTTGCTGCGGTTCCATGTTTGGATCCACTTGTGATGCGTTCTGCAAAAAAGAAAAAAGGTTGCGAGCACTACGGACACCGACAAAGGGAGGGTTAATAGGACCCAAGCCTGACCTAGTATTTGTGTTTATGCTTGCATGCCCTATTTCATTTGCCCTTGACAAACTGAGAGTACTACTAGTGCTACGTGCCCTACTAGAATCCTGGCCCAATGTCCCATGCCCCTCATTCACACTCCTACCTTGTAACTGAACCAATGAAGCAGAAGTGTCCCTTAGCTCATTTGACCGTGAAGTTGATATCACATTCATAGCATCATTTGCAACATTTCTTACCCTCACATCCGAAACACTCAGAGGATCAGCTTGTGCATTCACACTAGAAACCCCCAACTGTGCCACAGCGTGTGCATTCATATTGTGACCGTGCACATTTGTGAAGCTAGGTGCGCCACTGACTGTGTGCTATGGCACGCTACTTTGCTGAGAATCTGCCCTACTTTGCTGAGAATCTGCCCTATTATGCTGAAGCGCAACATTAACTTGCCCCTGAGCGTTATGTTGAAGCGCAGCATTAACCTGACCCTGAGCATTATGTTGGCTCGCAACATTAAATTGTCCCTGAGCCTGGGCGTGCTGACCCTGCGGTTCAATTGCACTTATTAGCCCTCCTGAATGGTAACCTGGTTGATGAACTATCGCCCTGGTTCTCGCTAACATGCCCCTACCCAAGGGGTTTAGTCTATTAGCTCTCGTTGAAACCCCCCTCCTACTTTTAAGGCCTCTGTGCATGCCCCCGCTAAGTGTATCTGGAGACCCCATGCCAGTAAATTGCAATCTGGTAGTAATGCGTGATGGTGCCTTCCTTTGCCGAACCTGAGGACCCCTTCGGCCCCATAACCCACCCCCGGCCGACATCTTCTCATGATGCTCACCTTCACGGAGCTGCAGAGGATGCGACCGTTCCCTTGAAGTCCCGACGCTGAAACCGGAACCGGAAGTGGATGGGCGCGTGACCGGAACTTCCGGTTGCGCACTTACCATTGGACCCTGAGGACCTGCGGCCTGGCTTGGAGGACCGGACACCGGAGTCGCGTGGAGAAGGATCGGAAGACCCGCCGGAGGACCTTGAGGACCCGACGGAGGAGCCTGCATACCCAACGGGGACATCGCCGGAACTAATGATGCCAGGATGGAAGACACCGCCGAGACTGCCGACGGAGGAATCGCAGAAAGAAGAGAGGAGACCGCTGCCTCAGGTAAGCCTTGTTGCTGAGCCACATTCACACAAGGGGGTGAAACGGGCAAAACGGGGCCTAGCCATTGCAACTGATGCATAGGCTGAATCATCTCCTTCAACCCCCTCACCTGCTGCATGTATATCTAGCCTGCTAACTGTGTGACTCATAATGTTTGTCTGTGTTCTACTAGTACTAGGCCTAGTCTCAGTAGTGTACTGTGTAGGTGGAATTATGTCATCTAGCTCTTCAATGTCATCCTGTGTACTTATCTGTTTTTTCTGTTTTCCAGATCCAGGCTTCTCAAACACCAACTCGTGGAAGCGCTGTGGAGGGAGTTTTGATCGTCTGGATCGCTGCATTGTTCACAGAAATTAAGAATTACCCTGAACAATAACAGAAAGAACTCGTCTGCACCGGATTCCAGGAAGAAGAGGGCCAGGAAGCCGATGATCCCCACTTTTAAGGTGAGTAGTGGGCCCCTCCCTTGCATGCAACATTGTTGCAACTAACTTCCCTAGCCAGCCCTCTTCTCCTATCTCTCCCTACGGCTTTAACCCTTAGCTTTGCTCCAGGCCCAATTGTGCCCTACACTGCCTGTGTCACTACTGTGTCATTATATAGTGCTGGGTGTTATTATACTGATGCAGATACCACTGATCCTATAACCAGCCCTCCTCAGGCTATATCCATTTGCCAGTGTCACTACTGTGTCATTTTATAGTGCTGGGTGTTATTATACTGATGTAGATACCCCTGATCCTATAACCAGCCCTCCTCTGGCTATACCCATGAGCCAGTGTCACTATTGTGTCTTTGTATAGTGCTTGGTTGTATTATACTGATGCAGATACCACTGATCCTATAACCAGCCCTCCTCTGGCTATACCCATGAGCCAGTATCACTACTGTGTCTTTGTATAGTGCTTGGTGTTATTATACTGATGCAGATACCACTGATCCTATAACCAGCCCTCCTCTGGCTATACCCATGTGCGAGTGTCACTACTGTGTCATTATATAGTGCTGGCTGTTATTATACTGATGTAGATACCACTGATTCTATAACCAGACCTCCTCTGGCTATACCCATGTGTGAGTGTCACTACTGTGTCATTATATAGTGCTGGGTGTTATTATACTGATGTAGCTACCACTGATTCTATAACCAGACCTCCTCTGGCTATACCCATGTGCCAGTGTCACTTCTGTGTCTTTGTATAATGCTGGGTGTTATTAAACTGATGCAGATACCACTGATTCTATAACCAGCCCTCCTCTGGCTATACACATGCGCCAGTGTCACTACTGTGTCATTATATAGCGCTTGGTGTTATTATACTGATGCAGATACCACTGATCCTATAACCAGACCTCCTCTGGCTATACCCATGTGCCAGTGTCACTACTGTGTCATTATTTAGAGCTGGGTGTTATTATACTGATGCAGATACCACTGACCCTATAACCAGACCTTGTCTGGCTATACGCATGTGTCACTACTGTGTCATTATATAGTGCTGGCTGTTATTATACTGATGTAGATACCACTGATTCTATAACCAGACCTCCTCTGGCTATACCCATGTGCCAGTGTCACTACTGTGTCATTATATAGTGCTGGCTGTTATTATACTGATGTAGATACCACTGATTCTATAACCAGACCTCCTCTGGCTATACCCATGTGCCAGTGTCACTACTGTGTCTTTGTATAGAGCAGGGTGTTATTATACTGTCAGATGCAGATACACATCCAATTTTTCTCTCAGGCTTTATTTATTCCATAACTTATCATCCAATATTGCTAGCTGTCTCTTGACAAGCCACTAACTTTACTCACACTACATATGTTTTGTTTATTCCTATTATTTAACCCCTTAATGACAACTGACGTACCAGGTACGTCATGCATTAACAAGTAGTTAATGACAATGGACGTACCTGGTACGTCAGTTGTCTAGGAGAGTGCTGGAAGCGATCGCAATCGCTTCCAGCAGCTCTCAGGGTATTGCAGTGATGCCTCCATATGGAGGCATCCTGCAATACCTTTTTAGAAGACTCCGATGCAGAGAGGGCCACTCTGTGGCCCTCTCTGCACCGGTAGTTCGTTGGTGGGTGGGAGCGCAACAGGGAGGTGGGTGGGCGGCCCATCGCTACCCGGCATCCGGTTCCTAGAAGTGCAATGTGCACGCCGGGTGCCGGGAACGCGCGGGGGCGCGCGTGCGCGTGCGCGCGCATTAGCTGGCCACTGACACCAATGAGGGAAGAGGGGGGGGGGGGAATATATATATTTTTTAAATCATATAAAAGGATCTGGGAGGGGGAGGGGGGTAGGGGTATTGTGGGGGGCTGCTACACTACAGAAAACCCCCCAAAAAAGAAAAAAAGCAGAAAATACTTATATGTTTTTGTGCAAATTGGGTACTGGCAGACAGCTGCCAGTACCCAAGATGGCCGCAATTAGATAGGGGAGAGGGTTAGAGAGCTGGGGATCATGGAGGTTGGGGCTAAGGCAGGAGTCCATCACAGCTAAAATATTTTATTTTTTTTATAAAAAAAAAAAAAAAACTCCTTTTATTTAGTACTGGCAGACTTTCTGCCAGTACTTAAGATGGCGGGGACATTTGTGGGGTGGTGTAGGTAAGAGAGCTGTTTGGGAGGGATCAGGGGGTGTGATGTGTCAGGTGGGAGGCTGATCTCTACCCTAAAGCTAAAATTAACCCTGCAAGCTCCCTACAACCTACCTAATTAACCCCTTCACTGCTGGGCATAATTTACGTGTGGTGCGCAGCAGCATTTAGCGGCCTTCTAATTACAAAAAAGCAATGCCAAAGCCATATAAGTCTGCTATTTCTGAACAAAGGGGATCCCAAAGAAGCTTTTACAACAATTTGTGCCATAATAGCACAAGCTGTTTGTAAATAATTTCAGTGAGAAACCTAAAATTGTGAAAAATGTAAAGTTTTTTTTGTATTTGCTCGCATTTGGCGGTGAAATGGTGGAATAAAATATACCAAAATGTGCCTAGATCAATACTTTGGGTTGTCTTCTAACAAAAAATATATACATGTCAAGGGATATTCAGGTATTCCTGACAGATATCAGGGTTCCAATGTAACTAGCGCTAATTTTGAAAAAAAGTGGTTTGGAAATAGCGAAGTGCTACTTGTATTTATGGCCCTATAACTTGCAAAAAAAGCTAAGAACATGTAAACATTGGGTATTTCTAAACTCAGGACAAAATTTAGAAACTATTTAGCATGGGTGTTTTTTGGTGATTGTAGATGTGTAACAGATTTTGGGGGTCAAAGTTAGAAAAAGTGTGTTTTTTTCCATTTTTTCCTCATATTTTATTATTTTTTTTTAGTAAATTATAAGATATGATGAAAATAATGGTATCTTTAGAAAGTCCATTTAATGGCGAGAAAAACGGTATATAATATGTGTGGGTACAGTAAATGAGTAAGAGGAAAATTACAGCTAAACACAAACACTGCAGAAATGTAAAAATAGCCATTGTCATTAAGGGTAAGAAAATTGAAAAATGGTCCGGTCATTAAGGGGTTAATCAGAAAGACAATATATACTTAGGTTGTGGCGGACACTGCAAGGGCTAGTCACAGACACCATTGTCCGTGTATGGACACTTTGCCTATTCCTGCCCCCTGCAAATAACAACCCTAACCCAGATCAGATTATGTACTTTACAGCCAAGTTAAGTCTGGATTAGATCTCAAATGAGGCATACTCCCCCTGCAGTCATCGCATGTCCATCTATATGCCCAAATTCAATCTGATTTCTATGGTCCAGAAATACAATTAACAGACAGGCTGTGCAGTGCTAGGCAAGCATCTAATAAGTTCTCAGGAGATGCCGTCAGCTTGCTGAGGCTGGTATATAATTTCTGCTGTGATAGGCATTGGAACTATAAAGTATACTAACCTGGTGTTTTTGTTCAGTGACTGTACAGATGGCAAGTGGGCTCCGGTGCAACTAAAATAGGTGCACCATTCTGTAGGGTTGCCACTGTTTTTTATGAGCAAAGAGTTTCATGTGTTATCCTGTTCAAAATTGGTAATAATAAACATACTTACACATTGCATGTTAAGCATATTATTGAGAAGATTATGTATCTCTTCCTTATAAATTATGACGATTTATTTATTAGGTAATGGAACCTACAGATTTTGGTTTATTTCTAACTCACCAGACTGGTTGGATATTTCGCCATCCGAACATGGAATACAATCATAACAGCAAAGTGGTTCTCCTTCTCTTTGTGCCTTCCTGTATCCGGGGAGACAACTTTTGCAGCACACAGAGGAAGGCACCTTAGAAAAGAACATACATTTTAATTTCTAAAAAGGATCATTAAAGGGACATGAAACCCAAAATTTTTCTTTCATGATAAAGACAAAAGATACAATTTTAAACAACTTTCCAATTTACTTCTATTATAATTGCTTTATTCTCTTTGTATTCTTTATTGAAGGGCAAACAGAAAGAGAAGCAGTCTGCCAGGAATGAACAACAGCTCAGTAGCTTGTTCTATGACTCGGTTACCACCTGGGAGTAGCTTCTTTTAGCCCAATTGTGCTTTTCACTTGTTCAGAGAATTGCCTGGTATGTTGGGGCTGGACTGACTGTGTTAGACAGTATGAGACTGATGAACTTCAGGAAAGTTTTTCTCTAGTAACAGTATAGGCAACAGACATGCGCTGTGTTGAATATAGCCAGCAACTGAGAAATAACTATTGTTAATTATTGTTATTATATATTATATACCCAAATGAAAAGATATGCTACTAACTACTATGTGCCAAACAGACTAATGGACATGTAAAAAATGACTTGTCATATGCATAGAAGCTATTGGTCACCATCAGGGGATGCATACCCCTTAGATCAGTTTTGGGAATGTTCACTGGATCAGTGGTAAAACTGGAAAACAATGCCTCAGCAATTTATTTATTTATTTATTAAATATTTTACCAGGAAGGATACATTGAGATTTCTCTCGTTTTCAAGTATGTCCTGGGATCACAAAACATTGCATTGATACAATAGGGTACAATAAAATACAAAAACAATAATAATAATACACAATATATGCAAACATTTAACATAGAGCAGGTATGAAATATTTAATCAACCATGACAGGAGCATTCTGTTTTGAGATATGTAGAGAGGGATCTCTTAAAGGATTTTAGGCTTGGGGAAGTTTTTAAAGTGTGAGGGAGGTCATTCCATAATTGTGGCGCTCTGTAGGAAAAGGAGGATCGAGCTGCTTTCTTTTTGTATTGAGGCAAGCTAAATAATGTGCTGTTATTGGATCGGAGGTTATAGGAGGTGGGAATAGCAGGGGAGAGCATTCTGCTCAGGTAGGGTGGGAGCTTCCCAGAAAGGCTCTTAAAGACAAGGCAGGAAAGATGGAGGGTGCGTCTGGATTCCAGCGACAGCCAGTTTAGTTCTTTTAGCATGTCACAATGGTGGGTCCTGTAGTTACATTGTAGCACAAAGTGGCAGAACGAGTTATATAACGTTTTTAGTTTATTAAGGTGAGTTTGCGGAGAAGGTGCATATACTATGTCCCCATAATCCAAGATAGGCATCAGCATTTGCTGTACAATCTTTTCCTTTACTGAAGGGCTGAGGCAAGATTTGTTTCTGTACAGGGCACCTAGTTTTGGATAAAGTTTAGAGGCAAGTTTTTCTATGTGGAGTCCAAAAGATAGATTGGGGTCTAACAACATACCTAAGTATTTAAAAGAGTGGACTGCGGTCAGTGTGCAAATGGATTTTGTTTTGATGCGAAGATGGGAATTTTGTAATTTTTGTATTTTAGGTCCCGTTCCAAAGATCATTGTGACCGTTTTGTCAGTGTTTAGGAAGAGTTTGTTTTTCGAGATCCACTTTTCTACCTCTGTGAACTGGTCTTGGAGCACTGCTTCAAGCTGCGGCAGATCAGATTTGTTTGCATAGATTACCGTGTCATCTGCGTACATGTGTACAGTTGAGGATTTGCAGACATTAGGCAAATCATTTATAAATACTGTGAATAGTAGGGGGCCGAGAATGGAACCTTGGGGAACACCACACGTGACTGGGAGAGGGAGGGAGTCACTGTTAGAGACAGAGACATATTGTGATCGATCCGATACATATGATTTAAACCAGGTTAACGGGCGATCAGCAATACCAGAGTTTTTTAGTTTGAGAAGTAGTATGTCATGGTCCACTGTGTAAAAAGCCTTTGCAAAATCAAGGAAAATAGCTCCAGTTAGGTCTCCTTGTTCCATGCCAGTTTGGATGTCGTTGCAAACTTTTAGGAGGGCAGTTGTAGTGGAGTGATTCGGTCTAAGACCTGATTGATCAGGGGTCAGATAGTTAGAAAGTTGAAAATACTCGCATAATTGCGTATGGACGCATTTTTCTAAGATTTTTGACAATACAGGGAGCAATGATATAGGACGATAGTTAGAAACCGAGGTTAACTCCCCACTTTTATGAATAGGCACTACTCTTGCAGTTTTCTAGAATTTGGGTTTGTATCCAGACACCAAGGATTCGTTAATTAGGGTTGTGACAGGCTTAGCAATTGCCGGCGCACTGAGCTTCAACAGCATTGCTGGGATTTGATCAGGTCCAGACTGGTTTTTCATTTTTAGATTATTGAGGTGTTTCTTAATGACATTGAAGGGTACAGGTCTAAAATTGAACTTTTCTATATTGGGTCTTTGTTGTTTTAGTGGGGCCTAATCCACATTTGTAGCTTCAGGATGCGTGCCATTTATTAGTTTGTCAATCAGGGTGGTGGAGCATCCGACAAAATAATTGTTAAAGGCATTTGCTACTTCTAAGGGGAGTTGCAGGTTTTGGTTATCCACATTGACAGTGGAGGGTTGGGAGTGGATTGGTGGATTTTGTAAGTTATTTATGAGTTTCCAAAACTTTCTAGGGTTAGATATGTTATTGTTCAGATTTTCACAGAAATATTGCGCCTTAGCCAATTTTGTTTGTTTAGTGCATATATTTCGCCATTGTCTATATACACAGTGATCATTAATAGAGCCTGTATGCTTGAACTTTGACCACAATGAATCCCGAAATTGGTACTGAAATTGGCAATGATCTTCTGAAACTAATTTAGTTAAAATATTTTTTATTGTACAACACATAAAAAAGAGTGAAACATAGCTTTAACAATTGCCAGTGTAAAACTTTCCCATCCCCTGCTCTTATGTAAGAGTTCCTTCCAAATGGGATCAAATACGTTAGTCCTGTGGTATCAGTTCCATTCAGAAGAATAAGTCCATATTCCCATTAAACTTCATTCTTTGTTCAATTGGGATTAGAAAGTACTGTTGTTTAGTATATGAAGCTACCCATCTTCCATAATGACTGAGAATAGAGGATATATGTTTGTAATAGTATAAATGACTTAGATTTCTCAATTTTCCTCCTTTTCTCTGTCCCATTTAGTTGTATTTTTTAGTAATAAATATTACATTTCTCCTCTCCTTTTCAACATCCCTTAATCTATATCTTAAACAAGTTCAATCTTAACCAATAAAATTCCCCCCCCCCCCTTTAAACTCAATTTCAAACAATAACTTGTCTGTCTTCATCCCGCAACTGTCGTCGATCCAGGGAGAGAGCCCCAACCATTGTGTTCCTAAATAAGTCTCTTGTTGTCTTGTAATGGGCCGGGGGTCTACCCCTCCCCTGTTATGTTTTGTGATTCTGATTTGTCTCCGTAGAATCCCTTTGTCGTCATGTAAGGCTCAATGTCCGCTTAATATCCAATGGTTCCAGATCTTAAGGAACTGCTCATGATTTGCCTGTATAAATGATGCTGACTCAGATAACCTATATGTAAGCTTGATTTTTTCTATTACCTCCCCCCAAGAGGGTGATCCTGTCTTCCAATATCGAGCTATACTTATCCTTGTAGCTGTGCATAGGGTGCGTATAAATGTATTTATTGCCGAATTGAAGGGCCTCACCCGATCATTTAGTAGGGCCTGTGTCTTTGTTAAAATTATATCTTCAGACAACACATCACTCAGCAATCTAGATAAGTTGGACCATATTTGTTGTATCTGAGGGCATTCCCACCACATATGGATGTATGTCCCTATTTCCCCGCAACCCCTATAGCAATCTTTACTTCCGTTTTGTGTGTAATGTGAGGTAATAAGCGGTGTAAGGTACCATCTAAATACTGTCTTAACGCAGTTTTCCTTATAGTCTGCACTGACCATACCTTTACCAGAGTTATAAAATACCTCTTCCCATTCTTCTCTTGAATATGTAGTGTTAGTATCTTGTTCCCATTTATCCATTAAGGAGGATTTTACCGTAGATTTAGTTGATAGTAATGTAAGATATATGGAAGATATTAGTTTTTTGTGTCTAGTGTCAGTACTACAGAGTTTTTCAATTGTGGTCAAGCCCTTCCTACCAGGCTGGGGCAAGACCTTAGTGACAGCTGATGCTACCTGCAGATATAAAAACCATTGTAATTTGTCTGGTAGTATTTTTTCTTGTATCTGTTGGTATGTAGCTATTCTGTCATTGTGTATGAAGTCTGCTACTCTATAAAGCCCTTTGTTCTCCCATTTACCTAATTGTCCTTGAAAGTCCTGACACAGCAGTGTCCTTAGTGGTCGAATTAAAGAGTCAGATGGTAGTAACTTTAAGCTGGTGGTCAACGAGTTCCACAGTGTCATCATGTCGTCTAATATCTTTGGGGCCTTTACCTGATTCACCTTGTGTTTCCTATAATCCCATAAAATATCATCTGGATGGCTGTAACCTGCCATAAGAGTCTCCATTTTAACCCACACCAGTGTACTATTTTTTTGGCTCAACAATGTGTTTTGTGCTAGTCTCGCTGAGTGGTAGTATCTAATCAAATTTGGGACTCCAACCCCCCCCCAATTTTCTATGCTGCATTAGTATCTGTGAGGGTATCCTAGCCTTCTTATTCCCCCTCAGAAATCCAGTTAAATCTGCCTGGAGCTTAGTTAGCTCTGGTAGGGGTATCTTTATTGGCAGTGCCCTAAAAAGATATAGTAATCTTGGAAGGACATTCATCTTAATAGCCAAAAAACGTCCATACCATGAAAAACCTCCCTTTTTCCAAGTTTTGATCTCCTTTCTAATTTTCTTGTATAGTGGGATATAATTCAGTTTGTATAATTGGTCATTGTCATCTGAGAGGTGAATTCCCAAGTATTTAATGGATTCTTTGGCCCAGAGGAATGAGAAATTAGTTTCAATCAGTTTTTTAGTGTGGGCTGGGAGGGCTATGGACAATGCCTCGCATTTATCTTGATTGATCTTGTACCCTGAAACATTTGAGTAGTCTTGTAAGATTTGATATAGGTGGGGCAAAGATGTCAAGGGTTTAGTTAAAGTAAGAAGAATATCATCTGCAAACAGAGATATCTTAAATTCCGCCCCTCCCACCGAGACCCCATGAACCTCACGGGCAAGACGAATCCTTGCCGCTAGAGGCTCTATGCATATAGCGAATAGAAGTGGTGACAAAGGGCAACCCTGCCTTGTACCGTTCCTGATATCTATCTCTTTGGATTGGTAGCCCGCTGCTCTTATGTGTGCTGTGGGACATGAGTATATATTTTTTATTGCTTGGACAAACGGTCCCTCGAATCCCATCTTGGTCATGACCTCCAGCATAAATCCCCAATCTATCCTATCGAACGCCTTCTCCGCATCCAAAGAGAGGATCAGAGAAGGCGTTCGTGTTTTGTTTAGGTAGTCGACCAGCGAGATCACCCGTCTAGTGTTGTCTGGTGCTTCTCTATCTAAGATAAATCCTACCTGGTCCGGGTGGATTAGAGTGGGTAAATGTATCTTGAGTCTATTTGCTAAGATTTTAGTGAAGATTTTTATATCCTGATTAATCAGGGATATCGGTCTATAATTTTGACATAATTTTGGGTTACGTCCAGGTTTGGGTATCACGACTATCTTAGCCTGCAAAATTTCCTTTGGGATATCCCTCCCTTGTAAGATATCATTACAAAATTTGATTATATGGGGGGTAAGAGTTGACTTAAAAAGTTTATAATATTCCCCTGGGAATCCATCCGGACCCGCCGCCTTTCCCGGCTTAAGCTCCTTGAGGGCTGTTAAGACCTCCCTAGCCGACACCTCTGCGTTTAGTGCATCATTAATGTGGTTATCTATTGGTGTAAGGTTGGCATCCTCTAGAAATCTATGCAGCAGCTGTCTATTTTGTTCGGTTCGGTGTGTTTTTTCCCCGTCATAGAGATGGGCATAGTAGTTAGCAAATTCGTTAGCTATCTCTTGTGGATTTGAAGTACACACCCCATCCTCCCTTTGTAGCAGTGGGATAGAAAAGGATTTGGTTTGTTCTCTAAGTTTGTGTGCTAAGTATTTATCAGGTTTGTTGGAATAAAGAAAGTAGTGTGACTTCAACCTATGGGCCGCTCTAAGAGACACTTTATTCAAAATCGTGGATAGTTCTAGTCTCTTGGATTGTAGTTCCTGAAATATTGTATCTGATAATTGTTGTTGGTGTAATCTGGTGAGGGTGTCTATCTGGGTCTGTAATAAGTCTATCTGGCTTCTATTTGCTTTGGAAAGGATCGCTTTTTCTTTAATGAGTAATCCCCTTAGGTATGGCTTGTGTGCCGCCCACGTGTAAGTTGCATTAGTTGTGGAGCCCGTATTTAACCTCCAATATTCTTGCATACTTTGTGTGATAGAATTTAGTGTGCCTGGTTTCTGTAGTACACTCGGATCATAGCTCCATGAGCGTGTTGAGCTTGTATGAAATGTATCCTTAATATTAACTTGGACTATAGAATGGTCGGACCATGCGCATGCATGTATAATAGTAGAGAGCAGATCTGGGACCCACACCTGACTTAGGTAGACGTAATCTAGTTTTGAATATCTTTTATGTACATGTGAATAATAAGTATAGTCTGAAGTCCTTCCATACAAGGTATCCCATGAGTCTATAATATTATGTGTTAGAAAAACTTCTTTAATTTTTTTAATCATGGAATTATGTCTTTGTTGCTTTGAAGTCAACTTAGATTTAATTGTGGGTTGGTATGCATACATCTCCACATTGAAGTCTCCACCCAGTAAAATCCTATATTGTGACCATTGAGTCAGCAAAAATGAGATGTGGGAAAAGAATGAGATTTGTGTCTCATTTGGCGCGTATATGTTACATAGGGTGATTTGCTTATCTCTTAATCTCCCCCGCACTATTAAGAACCTCCCTTCTGGATCACTAACCGTCTCCTCTACCACAAACCCCAAGGATCTATGAATCAGAATTGAAACCCCTCTCTTCTTTTTGCCTGTTGCTGAATGGTAATGCTGTGTGAAGCTTTTCGTCCAGTACTTTGGTATGACATCCTTTGTAAAGTGAGTCTCTTGAAGAAATATTATGTTGGCTTTAAGTCTCATGTATTGGGTCATTGCTGTCCTACGTTTAGGGTCTGTATTAAGGCCTCTCACATTATGCGATATTAAATGTATGTCCCCAGTCATTACTTACAGTTTGTGGTGTGAGGTGTGGGACTCTCTCCTCTGGACTCGTCTTTATTCCAGATTCTATGATATTCCCTTGGTCTTGTTACACAGGCCTCCCTTCCCTTGGAGGCAACAGATATCTCAAACAAATGATATATACAGTCAGAAATAAGCATATACTTTTGCCAGTTACAGGTTAATTTCAAAACAACATTTCCCCACCAGTGAATGAAGACAGAAATAACAGTAAAAAAACAATTTCCTTTGCAGTTCCTAACTGTCTGCAGAAGAAAAACCCAGAAAAGAACAATAACCCCCCCTCCCACTCCACCCATCCCCTTTGCAGTAACTATAATGTAAATACAGTGTGTTTCCACTGCTAGTAGAGAATCATTGGGCATAAAATGTATACATGGTTATCTTAGATTATCTACATCTCACAAATTTTTTAAGTGAAGTTTGTACAGGGCCTATATATCAGGTCATGCCCTGTATACGTTTAATGTCCCGGCAACCAGATTGGCCTATGTCCTATGACATTTCAGTCTAAAGGCCTTTGTTAATGAGGAAGAATAAAAGTTCTATGTCTAGTGACTTTTCCTCATGTTTATTCTTGGTGTAAAATAGATGTAACATATTTCGTACCTTTGTGTGGAATCGGACCTTCATGTCTTGGTTCTTTTTTTAGCAACCCTTGTCCATTTTTGTCTTTGTGGAAGGGATAAACCAGTAGATGGCTGTGGTATATTTGTCTCTTTGTCCTGCTGTGGTAATTCCGGCGTTTCCAAATTCAACTTACTGCAGATCATTGGAATTTCTGCTGGTTCTCTGAGGCTCAGAGATCTTCCATTATGTGAGATATGTAGGTAGAAAGGGAACCCCCATCTGTATCTGATCTGATGTTTCCTCAGCATTGAAGTGAGGGGTCTTAGATGGCTTCTTCGCTGTAGTGTCTTGACACAGAGGTCTTGGTAAAATTGGATCACTGATCCTTGAAATTTGAACGTGGGGTTCTTCCTTGCTGCTGCCAAAACCTCTTCTTTCTCTGGGAATCTGGAGAATTTCACAACCACATCTCTTGGTGGAGCCTCCCCCTTTGGTTTGGCTCTGAGTGCTCTGTGTGCCCTTTCCAGTTGATATTTGCCTTCCTCCGTTTCCCCTGTGATGGCCTGAAAGAGCTGATATAGATAGATATGCAGTTCCTCTGTTGCAATAGATTCGGGGATTCCCTTTAAACGTAAATTGCATCTACGACTTCTATTTTCGAGATCTTCCAGTTTTTCCTGTAAATCGTTGATCTCTTGTTGCTTTGTAGTTAGTTGGTGGGTAACATTAGTGAGGTCTTCCGATACTGTGGTGTCGACTTCTTCCAAAGCCGCCACTCTGGAGCCAAGGTCTGCAACATCTTGTTTAATCTCCGTGAGGCTGTTAGTCACTGTGTTTTGGAATGCATCGAACTTGTCCCACAACTTTTCGAAGTTTTTATTGATATCTTGTTTAGATACCAAGGTTTTTAAATCTGCTCTTGTTGCAGGGATAGAGTCGTCTTCATTGATTTGAGAGTCTGTTTCAGAATCTGCATCTTCCTCTGCATCATTATTTGCTAAATCCAGCGTTTTCTCTTTTATGGGTTTAAAAAATAGAGTAGCTGTAGGAGTTTTGATGCCTTGAGAGGGTTTATTTTGTTTTCTGGCTGCCATGGTATTAATATAAAGTCAGCCTTAAAGGATCAGAAGCTGTCTTAATAGAAAGAGAGAGCTGTAATGCTCCCTCTCGCCCAACACAATCCCCTCAGTTCCTAAGGGTTTATTTATTTTCCTTTAAGGCTTTAGCAAAACAAAAGTTAAACGTTGTCAGTCAGAAATCAGTTGCTTGTGTTAATTCCTGTTGCAGATAGAGATATTCAAATTCTCAATTTTTCATCTCTTGCATAGACTTTTGTTTTCTCTTTCTGTTAATATTTGCATATTCATATGGACATTTCGGTAGTCAGTGATGCTCATTAGTGATGTGTATTTGGATCTTGAGGTATCTAGCTTATCAGCAATAAGGCTCACACTGCATTCATTACTGTGTTGTTGTGTTTCTTGTCCCCACAATAGGGAAGCCTCTTTGTGCTATCTAGATATGGCGTCGCTAGTCGTCTGCTTCACAGCTTGCTATGTGTATATGTGATGTAGGCAGCTCAGCCCTTCGTCATGTCCAGCTAAATAGTGAGCATTGAGTATAGTTTCATCTAGCAGGTTATCCGGTGTCTTTCTGAGTGTGCATTTGTATTACTCTGTATGGTCAAATGAGCATTGGGCCTTCAGACATCACTTTTTAGTTGCTACGTTTTCCCATACTTTTAGGCTGTTTAAACTTTTTTTTTTGCTATACCGTCTGACTATCTCAGTGACCTCCTAATTGTGCAGCCTTGACTCGGAGCCTACTCTGTATGCACCTTTCTCGCTTTTACTCTTTGTTTGGGAAAGAAGGGGATCCCTCCCTTTACCTCTTGTTCCCACCGTTATTCCCCCTGCATAAGATTGCTTACTTGTATGCCTCTCCGGGATCCGGTTCCCTATTGCGCTGTCAAGTTTTGTCTTCGTTGCAGAGACATGCCTGTGTGCTGTGAACTGTCGGCTCCGTCAGATCATAAACCGCGTGGTCAAGATGGCGGCTAGCTCCGCATTTTCAACTTTGTTTTAGCGGATTATCAGTCTTCCCCTCCTCTCAAATACCCTCTTGGCTATCACCGCTAGTTTCAAAATCACTTCATGAAGCTTTTGGCATAGATGCTTTCAGATATTTGCCCTCTGCAATTAGTTATATAAGCAGTGGTTAGCGGAGCTCCTCTATTTCCCCACCATCTCTCTTGAGCTCCAGGCTCCGCCCCTTCTGAAACTAATTTAAAGGGACAGTCAAGTCAAGTCAAAATTAAACTTTCCCGATTCAGACAGGGCACGCCATTTAAACAACTTTCAAATTTTCTTTTATCATCAAATTTGCTTTGTTTTCTTGGTATTTTTTTGTTGAAAGCTAAACCTAGGTAAACTCAAACTAATTTCTAAATCATTAAAAGCCGCCTTTTATCTCAGTACAATTTGACAGTTTTTCCCCGCTAGACATTACTAGTTCATGTGTGTCATATAAATAACAATGGCCTAGATTAAGAGTTTTGCATTACAGTGCGGTACGGCTATTACCACTGAAAAACTGGCCATTGTGCTGGAATGGCCGGTATCGCATATTACGAGTCATGTTGGTATAGCTATACCGCAAGCATTTTAGCCTGTAACACAACATCCATTCCGCACTCAAAAAAATGACGTTTGAGTGCTGGATTTTCCATAGCGTCGTAATTACAGGTTGTGCGGTCCGACTAAAAAGCTTGCATTACAGCCTATACCGACACAATCCATTTCGCCATCTGAGACCAGTAGTTAAAGGGACACTGAACCCAATTTTTTTCTTTTGTGATTCAGATAGAGTATGCAATTTTAAGCAACTTTCTAATTTACTCCTATTATCACATTTTCTTAATTCTCTTTGTATCTTTATTTGAAAAACAAGAATGTAAGTTTAGATGCCGGACCATTTTTGGTGAACAACCTGAGTTGTTTTTGCTGATTGGTGGATAAATTCACCCACCAATAAACAAATGCTGTCCAGGGTACTGAAGCAAAAATGTCTGGCTCCTTAGCTTAGATGCCTTCTTTTTCAAATAAAGATAGCAAGAGAACGAAGAAAAATTGATAATAGGAGTAAATTAGAAAGTTGCTTTAAATTGCATGCTCTATCTGAATCACAAAATAAAAAAATTGGGTTCAGTGTCCCTTTAAGGATTTTGCGGAAAAAAAAAAAAGTTTTACAGAACTCATAACTAAAATGTTACAAAGTACACTAACACCTATAAACTACCTATTAACCCCTAAACCGCCACCCTTTCGCATCAAAAATACTATATTAAATGTATTAACCCCTAATCTGCCGCCCATCCACATTGTGACTATTAAATAAACCTATTAACCCCTAATCCACCGGTCACCCACATCGCCAACACTAAATAAATATAGTAACTCCTAATCCGCTGCTTCCCGACATAGCCAACACTAAATATAATTATTAATTCCTAATCCACCGCTCCCAGACATCGCAGACACTAAATAAAGTGATTAACCCCTAATCTGCGTCTCCCTGACACTAAATAAACCTAGCATCAGCCAATAGGATTTTTTCACCTTTAATTCCGATTGGCTGATAGAATTCTATCAGCCAATCGGAATTCAAGGAACACCATCTTGGATGACGTCACTTAAAGGAACCTTCATTCGGAAAGAAGACTTCGATTGAAGAGGATGCTCCGCGCCAGATGTCTTGAAGATGGAGCCTCTCTGCGTCGGAAGGATGAAGATAGAAGATGCCGCCTGGATGAAGACTTCTGCCCATCTGGAGGACCACTTCTGCCGGCTTAGATGAAGACTTCTCCCGGCTTCGTTGAGGACTTCTTGCTGCTTGGATGAAGACTTCTCCTGGCTTCGTTGAGGATGGATGTCCGGTTTTCAAAACTGTAAGTGGATCTTCGAGGGTTAGTGTTAGGCTTTTTTAAGGGTTTATTGGGTGGGTTTTATTTTTAGCTTAGGATTTGGACAATTGAAAAAGAGCTAAATGCCCTTTTAAGGGCAATGCCCATGCAAATGCCCTTTTCAGTGACAATAACGTGCAAGTTAGCACCGCACCCCTCATTACGCAAAACTAGTAATCAAGCCGTTAGTTAATAATTGTAACTTTAATTTAGGTCTATTTTAATTATGGTAAAGTTAGGGGCTGTTAGGTTTAGGGGTTAATATAGTTTAATGTAGGTTGCTGCGATGTGGGGCCCGGCGGTTTAGGGGTTAATAGGTTTAGCTAGCATTGGCCTTGTGTTTTAGTTAGTGTTGGCAATTTGGGTGTACGGCGGTTTAGGAGTTAATCATTTTAGTTAGTGTCGGTGATGTCGGGGAACTGCAGTTTAGGGGTTAATAGGTTTAGTTAGTGTTGGCGATGTTTTGGAACAGCGGTTTAGGGGTTAATAGGTTTAGTTAGTGTTGGCGATGTGGGTGTATGGTGGTTTAGGAGTTAATAGGTTTAGTTAGTGTCGGTGATGTCGGGGAACTGCAGTGTAGGGGTTAATAGGTTTAGTTAGTGTTGGCAATGTTTTGGAACGGCAGTTTAGGGGTTAATAGTGTTATTTAGTGTTTCAGTTAGTGTCGGCGATGGGGGCGATGTTGGGGAATTGCGGTTTAGGGGTTAATAGGTTTAGTTAGTGTCGGCGATGTCAGGGAACTGCGGTTTAGGGGTTAAAAGGGTCAGTTAGTGTCGGAAATGTTGAGGAACTGCGGTTTAGGGGTTAGTAGGTTTAGTTAGTGTCAGCGATGTCATAAAACTATGGTTTAGGGGTTAATAGGTTTAGTTAGTGTCAGCGATGTCGGGAACTGCGGTTTAGGGGTTAATAGGTTTAGTTAGTGTTGGCAATGTCAGGGGAACTGTAGTTTAGGTGTTAATAGCTTTATTTAGTGATTTAGTTAGTGTCAACAATGTCGGGGAACTGTGGTTTAGGGGTTAATAGGTTTAATTAGTGTCGACTATGTGGGGGGATGGGGGGATGAGGGTTTAGGGGTTAATAGCTTTATTTAGTGTCAGCGATGTGGGTGGTGTCGGTGGTTTTAAATAATTTTGTTTCAGCAATCGCCAGCATATTAGTTATGTTTAGTTAAACCGATTTTTCTTATCTTTTCGTTTTTTCGGATCCATTCTTTATTCCTATTCATTATTTTATTTTAAACTTCAGAATAGAATAATGCATATGAATAAAGAATGGATCCGAAAAAACGAACAGATCCGAAAAAACGATACAGCATAACATAACTAATTTGCCAAAACTATTTTTTTTTTAAACTTAACTAAACTAATTTGCCAAAACAAAATTATTTATTTAACTAATGAAAACAAAATGAAACACATTTTTAGCGTTGCACATGTCTAAAGTAAATTTTGTTGCTCAGCTTATTAAAACAATTTTTTACATGTTTAATAATTTTAAAGGGACATGAAACCCAAAATATTTTTATCATGATACAGAGCATGTGATTTTCAACAACTTTCCAATTTACTTGTGTTTTCTTTGTATCCTTTGTTGAAAAGGATACCTAGTAGTCTCAGGAGCTGCTGATTGGTGACTGCACATACATGCATCATCTTATTTGCTCAACCAATGCATTCAGCTGACGTTCAGTAGTTCTTTTTCAACAAAGGATACCAGGAGAATAAAGCAAATTAGATAGAAGTAAATTGGAAAGTTGTTCAAAAGTGCATGCTCTGGCTGAATAATTAAATAAATATTTGGGGTTTCATGTTCCTTTAAGCATGATTAAGAGCAGTATCATTCAATTTCTAATGTGTTGGGAGGGGTGTGATCATGGGTAGTTAGTGGATGGGATTGTGGGTATGTCTGGGTGGTCAGTGGGTGTGTTTGAAAAATTTGTGGGCATGTCTAGGTTCTTTGTGGGTGGGGCTAAGGGAAATTCTGCAAATAGGGACATATGACTCAGAGGGACAGCAGAACAGCGCTCAGATTCAGGGACTGCCTATCTTTAATAGGGACAGTTGGGAGGATTAATACAGAAATAATGCACTTTTTAAAGAATAGCACATTTTCAGTCAAGTATACACATGCACAAAACAGGATTATATGCAACATAATATCCTGTAAATTGTCATACCTGAGAATATTTTTCTCCCCACAAAATTACATTTTCATTAAGGACCAGTTTTTCTCCTTTAGGGCCCCAGTCATCAAAAATGCCAACTTTGACCAAACTGCCTTTCATATCATGTGAAACTTGCCAATTGAGAACATCATATAATCCTTTCAGTTCACCTTTTTCATCAAAAGCCACTCTTTCCCCAGCTTTGTTCAGGAATTGTACATGTTTGATGTAATAAAAAAGCTAAGTGGAAAATTAAAGGAAATATATACACAAAATATTAACATGTATAATACTTTGTTTAAAAAATATAAGTTTAAAAAAACTACTTAAAGGGACAGTATACACTCATTTTCATATAACTGCATGTAATAGACACTACTATAAAGAATAAGATGAACAGATACTGATATAAAAATCCAGTATAAAACTGTTTAAAAACTTACTTAGAAACTGTCAGTTTTGCTCTGTTGAAAAGGCAGTTGGAAAGCCCACTGCAAGTGGCAAATAAGACACTCCCCCTCCCCCTTCTTTTACATATGAAAAGACCCTTTACACAAACAGGAGCAAGCTGGAGAAGGTAGCTGACGGTATTCACATAAAACTTTGGGGCTTGGTTAGGAGTCTGAAAATCAGAGCAATGTTATTTAAAAATAAGCAAAACTATACATATATTTAAAAAAACAAAAACTTTATGGGCTATATAAATAGATCATCTACAAAACATTTATACAAAGAAAAAATGATGTCCCTTTAAATGTATTAAATACCCCTTTACCCAACCAGAATGGGCAACACACTATCAGCAATCATTTATATTAGTACTAGTCCTAAAGCTTGTGTACACAGGCCAATTTTGCAGTACAGCAGTCCCACACCTTGCTCTCTCTCTCCCCCTCTTTTTTGCTCTCTCTCTCCCCCCTCTCTTTTGCTCTCTCCCCCCTCTTTTTCTCTCTCTCCCCCTTTTGCTTTCTCTCCCCCCTCTTTTGCTCTCTCTCCCCTCTCTTATGCTCTTTCTCCCCTCTCTTTTGATCTCTCTTCCCCTCTTTTGCTCTCTCTTTTCCCCCTCTCTTTTGCTCTCTCTCCCCCCTCTTTTTCTCTCTCCCCTCCTCTTTTGCTCTCTCTCCCCCTCTTTTGCTCTCTCTCCCACCTCTTTTGCTCTCTCTCCCCCCTCTTTAGCTCTCTACCCCCTCTTTTGCTCTCTCTACCCCCTCTTTTGCTCTCTATCCCCCTTCCTTTGCTCTCCCCCTCTTTTGCTCTCTCTCCCCATTCTTTTGCTCTCTCTTCCCTCTCTTTTGCTCTCTCTTCCCCATCTTTTTCTCTCTCTCCCCCCTCTTTTGCTCTCTCTCCCCCTCTTTTGCTCTCTCTCTCCCCCCTCTTTTGCTCTCTCTCCCCCCCTCTTTTGCTCTCTCTCCCCCTTCTTTTGCTCTCTATCCCCGCTCTTTTGCTCTCTCCCCTCTTTTGTTCTCTCTCCCCTCTCTTTTGCTCTCTCCCCCCTGTTTTGCTCTCTCCCCCCTGTTTAGCTATCTCTCCTCCCTCTTTTTAATCTCTCTCCTCCCTCTTTTGCTCTCTCTCCACCCTCTTTTGCTCTCTCTCCCCCTTCTTTTGATCTCTCTCCCCATTTTTTTGCTCTCTCTCCCCCTTCTTTGCTCTCTCTCCCCCTTCTTTTGCTCTCTTTCCCCCTCTTTTGCTCTCTCTCCCCCTCTTTTGCTCTCTCCCCCTCTTTTGCTCTCTCTCCCCTTCTTTTTTCTCTCTCTCCCCCCTCTTTTGCTCTCTCTCCCCCTCAATCCCCCCTCTTTCACTCTCTGTCCCCCCTCTTCTGCTCTCCCCCCTCTTCTGCTCTCCCTCCTCTTTTGCTCTCTCTCCCCTCTCTTTTGTTCTCTCTCAACCTCTCTTTTGTTCTCTCTCCCCTCTCTTTTGTTCTCTCTCCCTTCTCTTTTGCTCTCTCTCCCCCTCTTTTACTCTCTTTCCTCTCCCCCCTCTTTTGCTTTCTCTCTCCCTCTTTTGCCCTCTCTCCTTCTCTTTTGCTCTCTCTCCTTTCCAATCTCTTTTGCTCTCTCTCCCTCTTTTGCCCTCTCTCCCCCTCGTTTGCTCTCTCTCCTCACCCCCTTTTTGGCTCTCCCCCCTCTTTTTTGCTCTCTATCCTCCCTCTCTTTTCCTCTTTCTCCTTCCTCTTTGTCACTATCTATTGACCACGCCCACTCCCACCTGACCATGCCCCTTCACAGGCACATCCAACCACACCCACATGGCACGCCCCCTCACAGCTCTCTCTTCTGGTCAAGCCCCCCTCTACAGCGCTCATCCTCTCTGCTCCTCAAGGTCAGGGGCGCGATCCAATAAAGAGCGTAGTTTGCGGCTCAAGCAAGGGAACCCCCACCGCCCGCAGTTTCAACTCACATCTCGAGCTATCCTATATACGGCGCCATCAGAGGCTAAAGTGCCGTAAGTCTGACAAACCAGCGATGTCCAGAAATCTGCGTAAGCACAAATTTTTGGAGTCGCCAGTGACTTACAGCACTTTAGAAACTGCCGGCGCCTACAAAACCTGACTAAAGTTATTAAATCTCCTGTACTGTCTAACACGCCTCCCAAACATAGCCCGACACGTCTAACCCTCTATCCGCTATCCCCCTCACTATCCTAACAATAAAAAATGTATTAACCCCTAAACCGCCGCTCCCAGACCCCGCCGCCAGCTATATTAAATCTATAACCCCCTAATGTGATCCCCCTACACCGTCGCAAGCTACATTACATACCCCCTAATGTGAGTCCCTTACACCGCCACCATCTACCTTACCTACCCCTAAAGTGAGCCCCTACCCCGCCGCCATCTATCTTACCTACTCCCTAAAGTGAGCCCCTACCCCGCCGCCATCTATCTTACCTACCCCCTAAAGTGAGCCCCTTACACTGCCGCCATCTATTTTAAAAATATTAACCCCTAATTTAATCCCCCTACACCGCCGCCAGCTATATTAACTATATTAACCCTAATTATATTAGGGTTAATATAGTTAATATCGTTATTATAATATATATTAAGTATAATAACCCTATCAAACGCTAACACCCCTAACTAAATTCTTATTAAAATAGATCTAATTAATATTAATATTATTATTTAAAATATTCCTATTTAAATCTAAATACTTACCTATAAAATAAACCCTAAGATAGCTACAATGTAATTAATAATTACATTGTAGCTATTTTAGGATTTATATTTATTTTACAGGTAACTTGGTATTTATTTTAACTAGGTACAATAGCTATTAAATAGTTAATAACTATTTAATAGCTACCTAGTTAAAATAATTACCAATTTACCTGTCGGATTGAACTTGAATCTGATTGGCTGATTCAATCAGCCAATCAGATTTTTCTACCTTAATTCCGATTGGCTGATAGAATCCTATCAGCCAATCGGAATTCGACGGACACCATCTTGGATGACGTCATTTAAAGGTACCTCATTCGTCGGGAAGTCGTCATGCCGGATGGATGCTCCACGGCGGAGGAGCGAAGAAAGAAGATTGAAGATGCTGCTTTGCTTGAAGACATCACCGGATGGAAGAAGACATCGCCGGATGGAAGAAGACTTCACTGCCGCTTGATTGAAGACATCGCCCGGATGGAAGAAGACATCACTGCCGCTTGATTGGACATCGCCCGGATCGGATGAAGGGTTCGGCCCGGCTGGGTGAAGACAAGGTAGGGAGATCTTCAGGGGGTTAGTGTTAGGTTTTTTTAAGGGGGGTTTGGGTGGGTTTAGAATAGAGGTATGTGGGTGGTGGGTTGTAATGTTGGGGGGTGGTATTGTGTTTTTCTTTTACAGGCAAAAGAGCTGTTTTCTTTCGGGCATGCCCCGCAAAAGGCCCATTTTAAGGGCTGGTAAGGTAAAAAAACTGAACTTTTTAAATTTAGAATAGGGTAGGGAAATTTTTTTATTTTGGGGGACTTTATTATTTTATTAGGGGGCTTTGAATAGGTGTAATTAGCTTAAAAATCTTGTAATATTTTTTTTATTTTCCTAATTTAGTGTTTTTTTTTTTGTAATTTAGTTTAGATTATTTTATTGTATTTTAGTTTAGATATTTGTAGTTTATTTAATTTATTGATAGTGTAGGTGTATTTGTAACTTAGGTTAGGATTTATTTTACAGGTAAATTGGTAATTATTTTAACTAGGTAGCTATTAAATAGTTATTAACTATTTAATAGCTATTGTACCTAGTTAAAATAAATACCAAGTTACCTGTAAAATAAATATGAACTCTAAAATAGCTACAATGTAATTATTAATTACATTGTAGCTATCTTAGGGTTTATTTTATAGGTAAGTATTTAGATTTAAATAGGAATATTTTAATTAATAATATTAATATTAATTAGATCTATTTTAATAAGAATTTAGTTAGGGGTGTTAGCGTTAGATAGGGTTATTATACTTAATATATATTATAATAACAATATAAACTATATTAACCCTAATATAATTAGGGTTAATATAGTTAATATATATATATTAGAATAACGATATTAACTATATTAACGATAATATAATTAGGGTTAATATAGTTAATATAGCTGGCGGCGGTGTAGGGGGATTAAATTAGGGGTTATTATTTTAAAAATAAATGGCGGCGGTGTAAGGGGTTCACTTTAGGGGGTAGGTAAGATAGATGGCGGCGGTGTAAGGGACTCACATTAGGGGGTATGTAATGTAGCTTGTGATGGTGTAGGGGGATCACATTAGGGGGTTATACTTTTAATGTAGGTGGCGGCGGGATCCATGTGCGGCGGTTTAGGGGTTAAATACTTTATTAGGGATTGCGGCGGGGGATCGCGGTTGACAGCTAGATAGACATTGCGCATGCGTTAGGTGTTAGGTTTATTTTGCAGGTAGTTTAGGGAGTTACGGGGCTCCAATAGACAGCGTAAGGCTTGCTACGGCTGCATTTTGTGGCGAGGTGAAAATGGAGTAAGATTTCTCCATTTTCGCCACATAAGTCCTTACGCTGTATATTGGATACCAAACTGCGCTGGTTTGGTATACCTGCCTATGGCCCAAAAAAACTACGGGCGAAGGCAGAAATATACAGGCGTAACTTCTAAGTTACGCCGTATATAGGATACCAAACCAGAGCAAATTTCGGCGTCGCCGGCTTTTGCAGGCGACGCTGCATATTGGATTGGCCCCCATGTATGTTTGTCATTGCGCAGTCTCTACTGTGCATGATTGCATCTGACAAACATACCTGGCCTTTTATTATATAGAATGTCATCATCATTTCAATCTATTTTTTATAGGTAAAACAAAATGTACCATGTTCACACAATTATTAGAGGGATAGTCTAGTCAAAATGTAACTTTTGTGATTCAGATAGAGCATGTAATTTTAAGCAACTTTCTAATTTACTCCAATTATCAATTTCTCTTCGTTCTCTTGGTATCGTTATTTGAAAAAACAAGATTGTAAGCTTAGGTGCCGGACCATTTTTGGTTCAGCCCCTGTGTAGCACTTTTTGATTAGTGTCAAAATGTAGCCACCAATCAGCAACCGCTACCCAGGGTTCTGAACCAAAAATGGTCCATCTTCTAAGCTTTCAATACAGCCTTTTCAAATAAAAATACCAAGAGAACAAATAAAATTGATAATAGGAGTAAATTAGAAAGTTGCGTAAAATTGCACGCTCCATCTAAATTTTGAAAGTATAATTTTGAATAGACTATCCCTTTAAACCATCTAAAATTTCTAAGAAAGATTGGTTCTGGATGACATCTGTTGAAAAACTTTACAAATGATTATTGACCTAAAAAAGAAACACAACATGAAAATAAATACTGCTGGTAGTGATAATGTACCTATTGATAAGTTGCTTGGTGGCATAGCATTTAGAGCAAATGCCATCCTCTGTATAGGAGGGGACACTGGTGTTTCCTTTGCTTTTCTCTATTTTGTTTATTCATGGTGCCCTGCTACCTGCCTGTTGTATCTATTTGTCTGTTTTACCTGTTGGGCTAATACTAGATATGTGCATTCGTTTTCGGACATCTTCATCCGCATTTTGTCCCATTAATCTGCATAATGCGTACACGAATGGAAATGGGACTGGTGTTTCTTTGTTTATTAGTTGCATTTGTTCATTTTTTTCTTCATGTTTTGCACCAAAAAATAGGGACAGTGAACACAGAAAAGAGGGAAGGCGCTGAGATTTTTATACAAATCAGCTCATTCATTTGCAGTGATGTACAGGGGGTCTGACCATTCACGTTTACAACTTACCCTGTCCAATCCTGACAGAGAATTACTAAATGATTGATGCGAGGGCCAGCAAGTCAGGCATCAAATACCAAACAGGCTTGTCCAATCCACTTTTAGCCTATCATAGGGAGGTTCCGGGTGGTAGTCTTAGAGAACATCAGCCATCTTTTAGTCACTTTCACAACAGCTTCTGATGAATGCAGTGATGTGTGCCTCTGTCAGCTTGTTGTGCTGTTCTCTTGTTGGAAAATTGTGCAGAATCAGATGTTTTCTTTCAGTGCAGTGTAACTGCACATACTGCATTATTTTTTTTTTCATTCTGGGGACCAGGGATTTATCATTTCTCTCTACTAGTTTAGTGTTAAAGAGTTGTAACTTAAAGTGACGGTAAATTTTAGTAAAACTAATACCCGATTTTGATTCCTAAAGCTAACATAATTTGGATCACTAGTTTAAAAAAAGAAAGAAAATCAATCAATACTTTTAAAATAAAAAATTTACTCACAAAAGATAGTAAAATAAAGATTTTACAATCTTTACTCCACCCCCATATGTTTTTCCAGCTTGTTCCAGTTTCACGTAGAGAGCAGTCCTCATTATTAGGGCATGATCCCGGGAATCTAGCACATGGACATCACTGTATGCTAATTACAATATTGAGATGTCCAAAATCTTTATTGCATGCGCTTCCTAGTGAAGGGGAGTGTGTCTGTCTTCAAAGGACGAAAACGTGACTGAAAAAAAATGCCAGAAAAAAGCCGAGCAGACAAATGATGGCAAAATGTAATTGTTTTAAAAAGGTATTCACTCTTAATAAGATAAATTTTAGTCCTATTATATTTTATATATTAGTCTAATGCAGCATTACATATTAGTATAATTTACTATCACTTTAATACTGCAGTGGGGGCATACCTGGGTCTGTTAGGAAGGTTGTTGTGGGGAACAATTTTTGAATTTAAAGGGACACTGAACCCAATTTTTTTCTTTCGTGATTCAGATAGAACATGCATGTTTAAGCAACTTTCGAATTTACTCCTATTATGAATATTTCTTCGTTCTCTTGCTATCTTTATTTGAAAAAGGAGGCATCTAAGCTTTTTTTTAGGTTCAGTACTCTGGACAGCACTTTTTTATTGGTGGATGAATTTATCCACCAATCAGCAAGGACAACCCAGGTTGTTCACAAAAAAATGGGCTGGCATCTAAACTTACATTCTTGCATTTCAAATAAAGATACCAAGAGAATGAAGAAAATTTGAAAATAGGCGTAAATTAGAAAGATGCTTAAAATTTCATGCTCTATCTGAATCACAAAATAAAAAATTTGAGTTCAGTGACCCTTTAAAACCTTTTTGTGCAGAATCATTTTTTTCTTGCAGTTAGTGCATCACACTAGCTTCACTTTTATATTGCAGCGGGGGCATAGATGTGACTGGTAGGTATGTCTCTGGTCTTTGTTGGGGGGAAAAAGTTTTATTTTTAGTTTAGCCATTTGTGTTTTTTTTTTCTTGCAGCTATCACACTTACTGCATATTTATATTGCAGTGTGGGCAGAGTTGGGAATGGTAGATAGTTCTCCTGCCTTTGTTGGAGGGGAAAAACAAGTTCTTATATAAATGTAAACCTTTGTATGTATAATCAGTTTTTTTCTTGCAGTGAGTGCACATTACTGATTTTTTTATTTCTGTTCTATATAGTTAGCAATTTATCTAGGAACGAAAGTCTAGAAAATATTAATAATGAAATATTGATAATTAAGGAGAAATTAGAAACTATAAAAGAGGATGAATTATTGAAGGAGAAACAAAGATAATAATAGAAAGATTAGAAAATGTGAAAAAGGAGATTGTAATTACAAAATGTAAAAAGTTTGAGAGAGATATTAATGAATCTTTGACTACACAAACTGAAGATCAAGATGAAAGCACATCTACAAAAGTAGATAATAAAAATAAAAACAAAAATAAAATGGTAGGACGAAAGGAAAGTGAAAACCACTCCTATAACAAAACAACAGATAGAAGAGAAGAAAGGTTTAATAATGAACAAGGAAATGATTATGATACGGAAAATAGATATAGAGGTCGTCAGTATCAGGGAGAATATAATCAAAGAAGAGGCTTCAATCATGCATGGAGTTATAATAGAGGGTATAATCAAGAAAGAAGATACCATTATTATAATAGGAGGGAAAATCAAGGCTGGAATAGGTATCAGAATAATAATAGAATAATAATAGCTATAAACAAGACGAATACTATAGGAATGATTGGAGAGAAGGGAAACATAGGGAAGGGTATAACCAACCAAACAGGAGAGATGAGGGAAGAGAAGATCAAAAAGAATGGACAGTACAAACAAGGAATAGGTTTAGACCACTTAATGAGACAAGAGAAGAAGAAATTCCATTAACTAAACAAGAATTGGCTTTTTTAGGCCAGAGCCCCCCAAAAGAGGGGCCGTCTCTAAATGCAAAGAACCAAAAATCAGAGTCAAAAATATCAAGGGCCGCAAAAAGACCAATAGAGGAGTCAGAGGAGGAAGGAGAAAATGTAGAAAGAATGGAAGTAAAAAGACAGAGATAGAAACAGATAATAAAGGGTTATTTAATTTAAGTAAAAAGAAATTAAGTAAGGAGGAAGAGAAGGTCCTCAAATTAGGACTCTCATTCGCACCTGCAAAAAGAATGAATACATTTGAAACTCATATAAATGTCAGAAAATTTGTTAGAAATCTAACATTAAAAAGATATTTTTTAAAAAATCCATTAGAAAACTATGTGACTTACAATGAGGGCAATAAGAAGGAAGATAACTTTGAACATACTTCCCTCAAAACTAGATCCAAGTTTTACCCAAGTCAAGAAAAGGGAAGTAACCTCGAAACTTTTGAGAAGATGGTTTTAGCTGATCTTAAGAAAAAAGACTGTACAGGGAGACCTATTAAGAAGAATTTAACCAAAAAAGAAAATGAAATATTAAAAGAACTCCAAAACAATAAAGATATTACTATTAAAATGGCGGACAAGGGTGGAGGAATAGTAATTCTAGATAGTGACAAATACAGAGAAGAAGCAGAGAGATTATTAAATGATAAAAAGACATATAGAAAATTAAAATTAGACCCAACGAAAAAGTACCTAGAAAAACTAAGTAAGATTCTAGACAAAGGCAAAGAGAAAGGTATATTAACAGAAAAAGAGTATTTATATGTAAAACCACAGTTTCCAGTTATACCTATATTCTACTACTTGCCGAAAGTACACAAAAATCCATTAAATCCACCAGGAAGACCCATCGTGTCGGGGATAGGATCCCTCACTGCCAATCTATCAGAGTATGTAGATAAATTCCTCCAAAAGTACGTGATAAATTTAAATTCATACTTGAAAGACTCTACCAGTGTTCTGAAGATTTTTGAAGACTTAAAATGGGATGAGAATTATCTATTGGCCACTTGCGATGTGGTTTCCCTGTACACAAATATAAATCACAATTTAGGAATAGAGGCAGTAGAGGGATTCCTAAAGAAAGATAAAGACATTTGTAAAGAACAAAGAGAATTTCTTGTTGAAAGCATAAGGTTCATTTTAGAGCACAACTTTTTTTCATTCGATTCCCAATATTATCTACAGATAGAAGGAACCGCAATGGGCACGAAGTTCGCACCGAGTTACGCAAATTTATTTATGGGAGATTGGGAGAATAGATTTCTCCAAATTTCAGAGCTCGGTGCGAACCTCGTGCTATTCAAGAGGTATATTGACGATATTATAATCGTCTGGAATGGAAGTGAAGAATCATTAATAAATATATTTGAAATGATGAACCATAATGATAGAGGTTTAAGTTTCACCTATCAAATTAGTAAAGTGCAAATGACTTTTTTGGATTTAGACATAAGAGTGGAGGATAATAATGTAGTCACAAAAACACACTTTAAACCGACCGACTCCAACAATTATATTCATGCCTCAAGTAGCCATTTAAACAAATGGAAAAATAACATACCAGTGGGGCAATGTCTGCGAATCAGAAAAAACTGCACAAAGTTGAGTGATTTTGAGACACAAATTGAAAAATTAGAAGAAAAATTTAATGAAAGGGGCTATAAGAAAGATATTGTGAAAAAAGCGGTTACGAGAGCAAGAGATACAGATAGGAACTCTTTACTCACATATAAAACCAGGAATAGGGGTAAGAAGGAAGATTTTGATGTGGCTTTTATTACACAATATAATGACGATCATCATACAATAAGAAAAATTTTGAGAAAACATTGGCACATAATCAAAAATGATCCTATAGTAGGGGACAAATTACCTCCTTATCCGAAAATAGTTTACAAAATGGCAAAAAATTTAAAATCATTACTTGCACCTAGTGAGTATAAGAGGACAAATGTAAAAAGTAAAGAGAAAGATTTATGGGGAAGAGAGATAAGTGGATTTTATCCATTATTGTGCCTGGAACAAAAATTGATTTTAAAATAAAGGATACAATAAGGTGCAGCACCAAAGGTGTAATATATATGCTACAGTGCTCCTGTAATCTAGTCTACATAGGTGAAACGTCAAGAATGTTACGAGACAGAATACGGGAGCACCTCTGGCATATTGAGAAAGGTAAATTAGAAACCCATTTGTATCAGCACTTTAGGACAGTCCATAAAAATAACGTAAATGATCTACAATTTTGGGGTCTATGTAAAGTAAAAGGGAGCTGGAGAGGAGGGAACTTTGAAAATCTCCTACTCAAAAAAGAAGCAGAGATAATTTACAATTTTGACACCTTATATCCCAATGGTCTAAATTCTGAGTTAGACATAAGCCCATTTTTAATGTAACAGAAGTTTGAACAAATAAAAAGTCTCCCCACTCTCAAACAGACATCAGCTTATTTCATCAACTTAGGGACAACAAAAGAACTAAATAAAATATTAGAGGAGAAGTCTCTATAGTTAGAAGGAAGCAAAAATAAAAAGGAAGAAAATCATATAAAGGACACCTAGAAAAGAGAGAGAGAGAATGAGAAGGAGTGTATGGTATGGAGGTAGCCGTGTAAACCTAGGAAGGAGGAAACCCGTGTTCAATCCCAAATAAGAACTACCTATCTTTTCTGAAAAATACTTTTATATATATTTTTTATGTATTAGAACAAATAAAATAAGGAAGCTAATCACAGTAGGCCTAATAAAACATTAGAGTATACAAAACAAAAATAAATCAGATTTAATGAATAAAAGATCACAATAAGTATAAGAGCAATTATAGCTTAGAGGGAACTCTGCATCCTCAGACCGTGGAGACAAGGGTTCAATACCCAGATAGATCATCATTTTTAAGAAACTTTAATTTAGAGATTCAGTTTTTATATGCTTCAAAACTAGGTTGACAACTAATATGTTAACATTTTTATCTATTTTATGAGTCTTATATCAATTTAGAATGAATAATTAACAGTCTGGTATAAATAAAAAGCACAAAGACAGCGGTATATGATTATATACAAAGATCACACTTTAACTGTTGAAAGACTTCCAGGTCAAAGGAGGAGTGAACTTAGCAATTACAGGTGTGTTTGAGTGTATTTAAGGAGAGCAACAAGCAGCATACAGCATCTTGAAAAAGCCCTGAGTGAAAGGGTGAAACGCGTAGAAAGGATTGTATGCAAGCTGCTGTGAGAGGTAACAGAAAGACACTTGAAAGGAGAAACTCTGCGTACTTGGTACTTAAGAGCAGAGCAACTTTTGCATCTTCATTCTTTGGATGGGAGTCTGATTGTGGTAAGTAAGGCTTGCGCAAGTGAAGAACCACACAAAGTTTTCCAGCAGACTGAGACGCGCAGTGCACAGCGTGTCTCAGCGGGAGAAGACCAGCCGGAAGGAAAAGCCAAAAGCAGGTGAGAGTGTATATACACCTAAAGTTTCCTGCAGACGGCAGCCAAAGAGGTGAGAAATCATCTGAACACAAAGAGGCTGAAATAGATTAAGCGTAAGGGAGCTACCTCCCATAAATCACAAGAACCAATATTTTATTATACTCTGAACTATATAATCACCTTGTCTCAGAGCACAAAGTTTTTTAAAGAAATACACCCACACCAATTGCTAATAGAAGCAGAGACTGTAATTAGCAACTTAAAAGCACCTGCATCAATTGTCTGTGAAAACAGCATACAAAGGAAAGACTGTACTATCTGAAAAAACGTTACAGCCTGCAGGCAAAAAAAAAAAAAAAAAAAAATTTTTAAAGAGATACCGCTGTCATTTATCACTGTGAATATGTTTTACATTTGAAGCATTAGAGCTGTATTTTCTAACTGCATAGAAACGAAACAGTCACTGTAGCAAGAATTTTAGAGATATTGTGTCTATCAAACGTTTTTTAAGATGTTTTAAAGCTGACAGTCAGTTAATATATATGATTTTAGATTTATTTGCATTATGAAAGCTTGAAGAAATTTTACTGTACAAGTTGGTCTATTAGAGCAAAATTGTTCAAAAATACTGATAATAAAAGTTGTTATAGATTTGATTGAACTACAGATTGGGAATCAGTTTGTTGGAAAATTGTGACTATCTAGATATAGTCTAAATTTAGAAGAGAGGTTTGAGAATTATCCCTCACTATATACCACTATTTAGTTACCCAATTGCTTTTTAGCGCCATCTACCCTTATTGTTATTTGTATACTATATAGTTAGCAAGTAAATATATAAAATATTAAATGTATATACATAGTCTTGTGGACATTTGTTTTGGACAATCGAGTGTTGATAAGAATGAAAATCCATTAAAATTTGGTAATCAAATGTTTTTTTCTGGTTTTCAAATGTTATTTTCATTTTTGAATGTTCATAATTAGTTTGAATATCCAGATTCGATTTAAGAAATACTATTCAGAAGTTCAATAGTTCATGTGGTAGGGAATTTAGTAAATTGATACATAATAGATACAAATATATCAATTTGAATGTTTCTATTTTGTATATTGTATAATTTGAATATTACTTTTAAAGGGACAGTCAAATAAAAAAAAAACTTTCATGATTTAAATAGGGCATGTAATTTTAAACAACATTCCAATTTACTTTTATCACCAATTTTGCTTTGTTCTCTTGCTATTCTTAGTTGAAAGCTAAACCTAGGAGGTTCATATGCTAATTTCTTAGACCCTAAAGGTTGCCTCTGCATTTGACAGTTTTTCATCACTAGAGGGCGTTAGTTCATGTGCTTTATATAGATAGCATTGAGCTCAAACATGAGAATTTACAGAGGAGTAAGCACTGGTTGGCTAAAATGGAAGTCTGTTAAAAGAAGTGAAATAAGAGGGCAGTCTGCAGAGGCTTAGATACAAGGTAATCACAGAAGTAAAAAATGTATTATTATAACTGTGTTGGTTATGCAAAACTAAGGAATGGGTAATTAAGGGATTATCTATCTTTAAAAACAATAACAATTCTGGTGTTGACTGTCCCTTTAAAGATGTCATTAGAAATACTATTACAAATATATAGATTTGAATTTTTCAAATTCGTATATATTGCATAATTCGAATCAAATTATTAGAAAAATTCAAATTGATTATTACATTTCAAGAAAGCATTAGAAATACTATTACCATAAACAAATGTTGGAATGTTGTGCAAACATTCAAAATTTGGAACGAACGAATGAACGTGTTAAAAATCAAATTGTTTTTCGAATGTTACAAAACATTTCCCCACCCCTACCCCTCATCTTATTGAGGCAATATTTTTTGTGATTCTAGTGGGGCACCTTAGCTACCTGGAAGTCTGCTACAGACTCTCTAGAGCACCACTGTAGCAGTTACATAGTAAACCTTTTACTTTGGGTGTAAAATATATAATTAACAACAACAACAATAATTAATAACAATCATTTCTAAGTGTCTGGCTATATTACACACTGTGCACGTCTGTGGCCTATACTATCATTTGTGTATCCCTCATCTAATGGAAACCATAATTGCTAACCTAGCAGCTGCAGGCTCTTATTAGTAGTAGTAATATAGCATACGTTTTTCTTTGGGTGTAAACTGTGAAGTATATATCAAGCGTTGCTAGTGTACTATTACTATTACATATACCCTTCCCTTAATAGAAACCATAATTGCTATTGCAGTGGGGACAACAACCAAAAAAAGTGTTGCTAATAATATATAATTATTCTGTCATAAAATTGTTAGTCGGTCAGAGTGTACTATGTTTCTGCTGCCGCCACCACCACTACTACTAGTACCAGCACTGTCACATTGTTAGTTGGTCAGAGTGTACTATGTTTCTGGCTGCTGCCATCACCACCACCACCACTACTAGTACCAGCGCTGTCACATTGTTAGTTGGTCAGAGTGTACTATGTTTCTGGCTGCTGCCACCACCACCACTACTAGTACCAACACTGTCACATTGTAAGTTGGTCAGAGTGTACTATGTTTCTGGCTGCTGCCATCACCACCACCACCACTACTAGTACCAGCACCATCACATTGTTAGTTAGTCAGAGTGTACTGTTTCTGGCTGCTGCCATCACCACCACCACTACTAGTACCAGCACTGTCACATTGTAAGTTGGTCAGAGTGTACTATGTTTCTGCTGCCACCATCACCACCACTACTAGTACCAGCACCGTCACATTGTTAGTTGGTCAAAGTGTACTATGTTTCTGGCTGCTGCCTTCACCACCACCACCACTACTAGTACCAGCACTGTCACATTGTAAGTTGGTCAGAGTGTACTATGTTTCTGGCTGCTGCCATCACCACCACCACCACTACTAGTACGAGCACCGTCACATTGTAAGTCGGTCAGAGTGTACTATGTTTCTGGCTGCTGCCATCACCACCACCACCACTACTAGTACCAGCACCGTCACATTGTTAGTTGATCAGAGTGTACTATGTTTCTGCTGCCGCCATCACCACCACTACTAGCACCAGCACCGTCACATTGTAAGTCGGTCAGAGTGTACTATGATTCTGGCTGCTGCCATCACCACCACCACCACTACTAGTACCAGCACCATCACATTGTAAGTTGGTCAGAGTGTACTATGTTTCTGGCTGCTGCCATCACCACCACCACCACTACTAGTACCAGCACTGTCACATTGTAAGTTGGTCAGAGTTTACTATGTTTCTGCTGCCGCCATCACCACCACCACCACTACTAGTACCAGCACCGTCACATTGGTCAGAGTGTACTATGTTTCTTGCTGCTGCCATCACCTCCACCACCACTACTAGTACCAGCACTGTCACATTGTAAGTTGGTCAGAGTGTACTATGTTTCTGGCTGCTGCCATCACCACCACCATCACATTGTAAGTTGGTCAGAGTGTACTATGTTTCTGGCTGCTGCCATCACCACCACCACCACTACTAGTACCAGCACTGTCACATTGTAAGTTGGTCAGAGTTTACTATGTTTCTGGCTGCTGCCATCACCACCACCACCACTACTAGTACCAGCACCGTCACATTGGTCAGAGTGTACTATGTTTCTTGCTGCTGCCATCACCACCACCACCACTACTAGTACCAGCACTGTCACATTGTAAGTTGGTCAGAGTGTACTATGTTTCTGGCTGCTGCCATCACCACCACCACCACTACTAGTACCAGCACGTCACATTGTAAGTTGGTCAGAGTGTACTATGTTTCTGCTGCCACCATCACCACCACCAACACCACCACTACTAGTACCATTACCATCACATTGTTAGTTGGTCAGAGTGTACTGTGTTTCTGGCTGCTGCCATCACCACCACCACCACTACTAGTACCAGCACCATAACATTGTAAGTTGGTCAGAGTGTACTATGTTTCTGGCTGCTGCTATCACCACCACCACCACTACTAGTACCAGCACCGTCACATTGTAAGTTGGTCAGAGTGTACTATGTTTCTGCTGCCGCCATCACCACCACCAACACCACCACTACTAGTACCATTACCGTCACATTGTTAGTCGGTCAGAGTGTACTATGTTTCTGGTTGCTGTTATCACCACCACCACTACTAGTACCAGCACCGTCACATTGTAAGTCGGTCAGAGTGTACTATGATTCTGGCTGCTGCCATCACCACCACCACTACTACTAGTACCAGCACCGTCACATTGTTAGTTGGTCAGAATGTACTATGTTTCTGGCTGCTGCCATCACCACCAGCGCAGAGTCTGTGTCTGCTTCTACTTGTCTAATGAGAGGGAAATATTTTTTAATCATTTATCATTATTATGCCTGGTATGAACAGCGCTCTTGAGTATTGCACAGCATCTCTATGTGGTTAAGATCTGGGTTTTGGCTGGGCCACTCCAAAAGGCATATTTTATTTTTTTGAAGCCATTCTGTAGTAGATTTGCTTCAATGTTTAGGATCATTGTTCTGCTGCATCACCCAACTTCTACTAAGTTTTAGCCTGTGCACAGGCACCCAGATATTATCCTGTAGGATATCTTGATAAACATTGGAATTAATTTTTCACTCTGTGATCCAGGCCCCAAAGCAGCTCCAAATAATGATGCTTCCTCCACTATACTTAACCATTGGGATGCAGTGCTCTTTTTATGCCATACATAGTGCTGCATGTTCTTCCCAAAATTGTCAAGGTGGTCTTTGGCAAACTTCAGGCGTGCAGCAATGTTTTTTGGGAAAGCAGCAGCTTTCTTTGCTGTGTCCTGCCATGGACAACATGCCTTTTCAATGTTTTGTATATAGTAGACTCATGAATATAGATGTTAACCAGTTCCAATGATTTCTTCAAGTATATATATATATCTCCTTTAATCCTCTTCAGAAGAAGCTGGTACTGAAACATCTGGGGGTATTCATGTGGCTATGAGCTGATGTGATGAGATTATGAATAAAATGTATAATTCTCAAGACCGGTGAGTGCAGCGTTTTTTCTTCTGAAGAGGCTTAAAGGATGTTTGTATGTTTTGTACGCAGCACCCTGGCAGTTGCTAAATAAGTTATAGGGATTGCACCTGGAATCAGACTTATATATATATATATATGTGTGTGTGTACATTGTCTGTCTTAGCACTCACTCCATCATAGTACAGCTGCCAGGATGCTCTCCAAAGGTAATAACATCAAAAAACTAAAAGAAGGCACTAGCTGATTAGAAAATAATTAATTACATTTAATTATGGAGTGACGTTTTGAGGTTTTACCCTTCAGGGAGATAGATCTCCCTCTGGTGAGTTATCAAAGGAGGAGGTCCTTGAAGGATATTTCACAGTTGGACCCAATACATTGTTATCAGAAGAAAACCTGGTTGAGTGAGAAGAGACCAGGTTGCTATAAATGCAGTGGATGTACCACTTGCAATGTGTTAATGACAGACACGTTTTTTCAACATCCTAGAATTGGCAAAACGTAACTTTTGAAAGAGTCACTTGCATAACTTCCCATATTGTTTATCTGTTAAACTGCCTGTGCAGTCTCTTTTATGTTGGAAAAACCTTCAACAATCTCAGGATTAGGATGGTGAACCATAGAAGTGCTATTTGAGCTGTACTTAGAGAGGGAGCCTCGGATCAATCATTAACTCACCACTTTGTACAAATGGGACATTGTGTGGTGGACCTTAGCTATACCATAATAGATAATATCCTCCCACTCAATAGAAGTGGTGATAAAGCTAGGTTATTGCTACAGAAGTTGGTGAGGTGTATATTCAAATTGGACACTGAATTTCAAAACTTGGCTAGCAAGGCTTTTTTTGTAATTGGTCAATGTCCAGCGATGTTTTGCCCCTCTAAGGATTTGTCGTTATCTATTCCTGTCCTGTTAGGAACTGCATTTTGACATTACTGATTAATTCTTTCACTATGCTGTTTTGTATTTGAGTTGCCATCATAATGTTGTTGTTTAGGATGTAATGCATTTTCTTATGATGCAATGCATGCTTTTGCTCTGTTTAAAAATAAACCTTTTTCTTTTCAGGTGGTTTATGATATAATATGCTTTAGTAATTTTACTTGATATGTCTAATTGCCTGGTCTAAGTGCAACAAAATTGAGTCTTGATCTGGGAAAGATCCTTTTGAGTTAGATTCCCTGGGTTTTGAAGAAAGAGTATTTATAAAGTAATTATGTGCTCACTTTTTAGAATATAACTTTTTATTTGATAGATCAATGGGGTAACTTTAAATAGTAACATAGTAGATGAGGTTGAAAAAAGACAGACGTCCATCCAGTTGAGCATCAATTAATCCCATTTAAAAAGGTGACCCATTAACACAAGCAATCATATCCCTGAATTCTGTTTCTAGCCAGAAATGTATCTAAATCATAAATGTATCTAAGGTATTGGCATTCACTACCTCCTTAGGTAATGAGTTCCACAATTTGATTGCTATTACAGTGAAAAAACGTTTACTTTGCAGGAGATTAAAACCCTCTTTCCTCCAGCCTTAAATTATGACCTCATGTCACAAATAATTTTTTTGGAATAAACAGAGCTTCCGCCATCTCAGTATATGGGCCTTGAGTTTTTATATATAATAATGATAATTAATCATTTCACCTCTCAAATGCTTTTTTTTCTAGAGAAAACAGACCCAGTTTGGCTAACCTAATTATCGATTCCCCTTATTAGCTTTGTGGCCCTTCTCTGAACTTTTTCTAAGTCTGCAATGTCAATGTATTTCATTATACTTATGATTACTCTTTTATCCTATGCAGTCAAAATCAAGTATGTTTTTCAAAATTGGTCGTTTTGAAATGGCCGCCGGACTCCTCCTACTTGCTAATACATAATTTCCAACAGAGTTGTGGCTGCGAATCGGCAGTGTGTTGTGGACGATGAGTCTTGCTTGTTCACAGCGAGTAGCGCATGCGCAGTGTGCACAAATCGAGTCATTCAGCCTTTTTATTCACGGAACTCAGCAAAGGGTCTTATTTTAGCAGTAGACCATGTAACAGGTAATAATCAATTGGATCACTTGCAATTTTGCATTCATACTCCTCATAACATTGCATGTGTCTTTTGCTCTTCCTGTTTATGCGTGCAGTGCACATCTTATATAGCGCATGAGCAAAGGAAGCACCCTCAAGCACCGGAGTCAGTGTTCTTGAACAACCACCAAACTAAGGACAATATGACAATGCAGGTAGGAGGAGTCTGGCAAACATTTCAAAATGGCCAATGCTGGAAAACATACTTGATTTTGACTGCATGGGGGAAATGAGTTATCCTTGGGATTATGTGCTACAGAGTAATCTGGGGGCAAGGATTCCAATACAGTAAGTCTATTTCTGGTATAGACTGTCCCTTTAATAAAATTGTATCTATTTTTTAGCTTTAATTAGCACTGCCTAAGTTTGTTCTGCTTATTTAACTATTAGTTGTGCAAGTGAAAAGGTATCTTTCCTATGTGACAATCATTATTTATTATATCTTCTTTCCTTTTTAACTTTTTTAGACATTGTTCCATTTCCCATGTCCCCTGCCTACTGTCCCACTTTAGTTATGTTTTTATGATTTTTTTTTTTTAATATCAGAATATACTAAAACTGATTAAAGGAACCCTAAAGTCAAAATTAAATTTGATGATTCAGATAGAGCATACAATTTTAAATACTTTTGCATTTTACTTCCTATAACAAAATGTTCACAGTCTTTTTTTATTTCAACTGTTTGACTCACCAGCTCCTACTGAGCATGTGCAAGAATTTGCAGAATATACTTCTATGCATTTGTGATTGGCTGATAGCTGTCACATGATAGAGGAGGCATGGAAATAGACATAACTTTGAAATGTGTCGGAAAAAAAAATACTACACATTTGAAGTTCTGACTAAGTGCTATTGCATTGTCTTGTTATCATGCATTTATTGATTATGCAAATCTACTGTATGTACTGGTCCTTTAAGTAGGAGTGACATAAAATCATGAATATTTAATTAACTTGCTTAGATAATAATTCTACCATACCTGCCAAGGCTGAAAATCCTTAATGCTTGCACATGCTCTATTGACAAAAGGTCCTGCACCAGGTTCACACGAGAGCATATCATGAATAGCATGTGCCACAGCATATACTGCATTATACACAGAAACAGCAAGTCGGAAGTTTGTTGTATCATATATAGAGTTATCCAGTCTTAGCAGGTCTTCCTTTCCTGTACATGTGACATTGGATCCATATAAAATTGTCTCTGAGACATTATTTTCATTCCAGCTACATGAAAATACATGTCCCCAAAATTCCTTAATAAATATATCATTGACATATTTAGATGGATGTATACTGTATAAAAAATCTCTAAATCCTGGGATATCTGCACTGTATTTTGCAAGACCAATGGTCCCATTTAAAGTCTCCCATAATTCCTTTTGTGAAAACACAGCCGAAGGTAACCAACTTCCCACGGCAAGCCAAACTATTCCAGTTATTTTTTGGGCAGCAATGATTTGAAGAAAAGGAATTATCTCTGTAGCATAGGCATATAGCACAACCACACTAGCTGTTGATTTCTTTACCATATTGACAATATAATTAAGGTTGTCTGGACTAGGCTCGGAGGACAAACTTTCAGCAAATGCAATACATACGCCATTTTTTGCCATCTCTGATTTCAGTTTTTGAGTGCCTTGCACTCCATAGTCAGTATTAGAAGCTAATATACCCACCCAGGTCCATTTAAAATGCATAATCATGTGAACAACCGCAACTGGTTGAGAGTCTACAGTTCCAACAGTGCGTAAAAAAGATGGAAATTGGACTTTATCTGCCAGCGAGGGAAGAGCTGAGGCATAGCTGATCTGTAAATTAAAAGAAGTAAGTTGAAACTATGTGGCTGCAAACCTGGTATAGTTAAAATAACTACATAATACTTACTTTGTGTTATACATGAACCCTTTAACTGCTAAGCCATTTCCCACCTGGGTGCTAATATATTTTTTTATTATTATTATTTTTTAAATTTTTTAAAACATTTTTTGTTTTACTTTTTTTTTTTACAGACCCCCAAGGCTTACACTGTTGTAAAGGTTAGACGATTACCTTTCCAACAATGGGTCTTGGGGTTCTGTAGCTGCTTAGATGCCTGAGATACAGGCTTCTAAGCAGCATGCCTCCTCCTCCTATACTTAACATTGTTAAGTATAAATAAAGTTGCGCGGTGACGTCATCACGTAATTGTGCGTGACGTTACCGCACATCACGGGAAGCCCCGGCAATGCCTGTCACTCTACAGGCATGATTGCAGGGGTAGGAGCAGTAAGGAGCCTCCAGATCTCCCTCAAGGTGGGAGAGTGCTCATGACGGCTCTGAGCCGTCATTAGCACCAGAGTGAGAAACTCTGTGACGGCTCAGAGTCGTCATTAGCACTCAAAGGGTTAAAGGACCTTTACATACAGCAGAGTCAGATAATCAACAAGTGCATTATAAAAAGACAATGCTATAGCACTTACTGTGAATTTTAAATGAGCAGTAGGTTATTTTTCTGACAAATTTTAAAAGTTGCTTCAATTTGCTGGACAGCAATATCGCCTGACAGCCATCAGCCAATCACAGACTTATATATGTATACACTGTGAACATCTTGCTCATGCCCAGTGGTAGCTGTTGCCTCATAAAGTGTGCATATAAAAAGACTTACACAATTTCTTAGCGGTAGTAATATGAAACGTTTCTTAAAACTGCATGCTCATGAAAGTTTCATTTTGGCTTAAGTGTCCCTTAAATAAATGAGTTTAAATACCTGAACATTTAGTGGCTTTAAATAACTACATTTTACCGTTAACCAAAAATTAATGAAACACTGGAAAAAGACTGTGTGATGAGTCACATTGTTGGTGGTATGAATTCATTGGCATCTAAACTTTCTGAGTGCATTGATAGTTTTAGGAGCAGGCCCATTTTTTTTGTTCAGAACCTGGGTTACGCTTGCTTATTGGTTGGCTAAATGTAAGTAAGAGCTATCCATTGTGCTGAATCTAAAATGGGCCGGCTCCTAAGCTTTTGCATTCCTGCTTTTTAAATAAAGATAGCAAGAGAACGAAGAAAAATTGATAATAGTAGTAAATTAGAAAGTTGCTTAAAATTGCATGCTCTGTCTGAAAGAATTAATTAAAAAAATTGGGTTTTGTATCCCAAATAAATGTAATAATAATTTATTACAAAACTTCAAATATTAGAGATTTGGTAAGATATCAGCTGGCATCAATAAGTGATGCAGACAAGGATCCCCTGGATAAACGTCTTCCTGAGTATAGCTGTAACCTGAATTCAATGCTGTATTGACAACTCTAGACAACACTCTTGGCTAAGTATAACCTCAGTGTAATTTTTTTTAATTTTATTAATTTTATTTTATTGAGGTTTTTCGCACAATATACAATGCAGATAAAATTTGCCACAGTACTGTACAGACAGGTGTTATAACACTTTTCATACTCTGGTGAGAAAATAAACAACATAGTATCAAATTGGTGATAATAACTTCACCAAGTATAGTAATACAAGTATTATAATACAAACATATTCAAATAGCAACCTGTTAACCAAGGAATGATATGCAAATACACCATGAACCTCCTTTTATATATTTTTAGAAACCTCCTATGCTATACATAGGTTACTCTTGGGCCCACCTGTACTATCTAGTATTGACGGAGGTTAACTAGGATGATATATAATTTTATGAACCTCCCGAGTAATATATTGGTTACTAATGAACCAATGGAATAAATCTTAAATGTCTGGAGGTGAGAAATCTATAGTGATATACGGTCACTTTTGGACCATGGCACATAATTTATAATCTGTAAATAGCTAACGTGGTAGCTTTGAATAAAGTTCTCAATTAATATATTTTCTCTAGTAAATATTCCTCACAGTATTTAGAAGATCTCTCCTGGATCTAACTGTTCTAATGAGCCAAGAAAGAGGAAGTTAGCAAATGACAAGACCACTCTTGGGTCTTATGATTTATAATAAAGATTAGCCACTGAGCTTAGACTACTATTTAAAGATATCTAAATACAAACAACAATAAATACAAACTCATGCATAAGGTTGAGTGTTATGTAACTATTAATATAACCATGATCTCTATAAAACTGGGAAATGGTAACGTGTGAAACTTAAAAGGATTGAAGGGAACAGGAGACTGTCATTAATAAGATCGTTTCCCTGGGGGAGACCATATAGAGGGGGACAGGTTACTTACTACCTTTCAGGAACATATTTATGGATAAGTAATGTAATTCTGTTCCAGGAGTTACTTAGACCTTTTCCAAAATTCCTGAAATAAGCGATAGCTCCTGAATACACTCTATACTCACTCTATAATATGTTAAAGAGAGGCTATGTTGTTAATAGCATGGCATCTATTCATGTATATAAATATAAATATATCAAATCTCTCCTTATGATCTGGGTTTACTACACTAAGGAATATACCCTCCCCATTTATGATAATGCAAACGCGCTGCCTCGGCCGCTGGAAGCACGTCGCCTAATTTAAATCAATGAGTGGAGGGGGATAGGGCAATAAAAGATACATACACAATCTCTGGTCTAATTATGTTAGTGCCCGTCAGAGCAAATTGGTATATGTAATAATAAAAAATAACAAATAGAGGACATCTAAACATCAGGCTTAAACACATTTATCATGACATATTAACATATATAAAGTAAGACCACAGACCCAACTTACCACCATCAGGTATAATTATGCCCAACATGACACTACAAAAGTTTCATAGCAGGTAACAGTGTCTGTGTCCTTAAGTGAGCTTATCTGACTCCACGACGTTCTGTTAAATGAGAAAATCTACATATGTTTGCATTCAGTCCTGTATGCCCTTGTCTGCTTGATGTCGCATTGGAAAAATTATACTTAGCCTCTTTAGCATAGACCAGATGTACACCCATCGTCCAATTAAACAAACAGTCCAGCCAGGCAATGTTCACCTTCCCCTTGCTCTGTCCACTTTTGCGGTTGTCAAATGAGCGTTGCAAGCCCGGTATGAAGTCCTGAATGGCCTGCTATTCATTGCCTGCCAAACTAGGATCTTTCTGATCACTAAAGAAAACAACACTGCTCCCGGTCAGTTGCCCTACCTCCGCCATCTTGGGATCACATAGAGGTTGGATGTCCCTCACCAGGCCAATTGTGTCTTTAGCGTTTTGTAAATTAGGGGGTATTATCGCTGTAGATTCCTGCAGATTAGGTGGACAGATACTAGATGAAGGCTCCGTCCATGGCTGTGACCTTCAGGCAAAGGACCAGCAAACTTCTTTCAGGGAGTCCCACTCTGCCTCCAATACAACCTGTAGCCTGGAAAAGTGAGCATCCTACAGCGCTCCAATTTCTAGCAGACAAAATTCAACCTCCACCATTTTAAGAGATCCAAACAGCAGAGAAATATCTTTTGTTAGGAATGTTGATGGTACAGATCTTTCTCACCAACTAATACACTCTGCCTTACAAGCTCTGTCTTAGGTTTGTGTTTGTAGCAGCGTTACTTGCTTGCATCTTAACATGGATAGCCGAGGGGGGAGTACAATGCGGCAGCCTAAGCACCATAGGTTGTAATCCACATCTGGGAGACCTGCAGAGTCTGTGTCTAGTAGAAATGTACCTTACTTAGATTGTACAGGACCTTTTCAGACTCTAACCTCTTACTCATTTAGGTCTATGATCAAATGATGCCAACAGTTGCTCCACGTGGTCACGCTCCAGGCAGCTATGCTGAATAACATAAGCTAGACGTCCGATCCAAGAGCAAAAATCTGAACTCCGACGATAGTTACTGATAAATTTCAGGTTGTGGGTGCTTCAATATAATTTTTTTTTAGTATAGGTAGTGCAAAAACCCTATTATTGAGGCTTGGAGTCAGGAGCTCATAAACAAGACGTCCAGCCACTTCAGCTATCGGCTCCGCCCCCACCTCAGTGTAATTTTGCCTAATTTAGGGAGCACTAATTTATCTGACCTGTAGATGGGCCAATTCGCCCGTTTAAGGGTGCGCAACAAATTGCCAGCCATTACAAGTGGCTGGTTATTGCTACCGCATACTTGCGGTAGCAATTAGTGCTCTATAAATTAACCAGAGACCAGATCTCTGGTTAATTTTCAATAAGTGCCCCAAATGTATTTCTTTTTTTATTAAAAAAAAAGCATTTTTAGGGGTTAAATGTGGTGGGTGTGGGGAGTTAGAAAACAAACAGCACTGAAAATTGCCTTTAAATTGCGGTCTATGGGGAATTGTGTGTTCCTTGTAAATATATATTTATATATTTGAATATGCTTATATACACATGTATATACACATAAAAAGATATGTATATATTCACATACATATATATTTACACTTTGCTGCCCATCACAGGGAGCCTCATTCTCACGCCATGAGAAACGGCATGAAAACCTAGTGCAGCAAAGGGGGTAAGTAGCACAGTGATGGGCAGCAAAGTGTAAATATATATGTTTCACCTCGTTCTGGACTTTCTCAAGATCACGGGGTGAAACACGTAGAAAGGCTGTACGATATTTGTGCTCCACTTTGTAATACCAGCGGATGCAAATGTGTGCAGGTATTACAAGTTGCATGGAAGCATTGTGCTCACAAGAGCTTGCTTCCATAGGCTCCAATTGGAGTCTCATTCTCATGCCATGAGACACGGCGTGAGAACCTAGTGCAGAGAAGAGGATAAGTCACGCAGTGATGGGCAGCAAAGTGTAAATGTATATGTTTCACCCCATTCTAGGCTTTCTCAAGATCACGGGGTGAAACGGGTAGAAAGGCTGTGTCAGTGGCAACCAACTGGATGTGTAGCAAAGAATTGGAACTGTTACATATCCAAAATATTGCTGCCATTGGAAACAAGAGGTCATCTTCCTGCGTACATATTGTACTGTAGTACAGAAGAAAGCAAGACCAATAACGGGCATCAGAATGTGGGAAACAGGATCCGTTTGTGGGAACTTGCGCAAGTTTGAATGTAACGGTCGGCAGACTGTGACATCACGATAACAGAATGCCAACAATTCTCGAGGTTGGCAGCTAGGGAGACTACGCCAACCAAAAACAGATCAACAAACTGACGGCTAGATTTAGAGTTCTGAGGCCAAAGGGGTGCGTTAGCTACGCGTGCTTTTTTTCCCCGCACATTTTAAATACCGCTGGTATTTAGAGTTCACAGAATGGCTGCGTTAGGCTCCAAAAAAGGGAGCGTAGAGCATATTTACCGCCACTGCAACTCTAAATACCAGCGTTGCTTACGGACGCGGCCAGCTTCAAAAACGTGCTTGCGCACGATTCCCCCATAGAAAACAATGGGGCCATTTGAGTTGAAAAAAAACCTAACACCTGCAAAAAAGCAGCGTTCAGCTCCTAACGCAGTCCCATTGTTTTCTATGGGGAAACACATCCTACGTCTGCATCTAATACTCTAACATGTACCCCGAGTCTAAACACCCCTAACCTTACACTTATTAACCCCTAATCTGCCGCCCCCGCTATCGCTGATACCTGCATATTTTTTTTAACCCCTAATCTGCTGCTCCGTACACCGCCGCAACCTACATTATACCTATGTACCCCTAATCTGCTGCCCCTAACACTGCCGACCCCTATATTATATGTATTAACCCCTAATCTGCCACCCCTGCTATCGCTGACCCCTGCATATTATTATTAACCCCTAATCTGCCGCTACGTACACCGCCGCAACCTACATTATACCTATGTACCCCTAATCTGCTGCCCCTAACACCGCCGACCCCTATATTATATTTATTAACCCCTAATCTGTCCCCACAACGTCGCCGCCAGCTACCTACAATAATTAACCCCTAATCTGCCGACCAGATCTCGCCGCTACTCTAATAAATGGATTAACCCCTAAAGCTAAGTCTAACCCTAACACTAACACCCCCCTAAGTTAAATATAATTTAAATCTAACGAAATAAATTAACTCTTATTATATAAATTATTCCTATTTAAAGCTAAATACTTACCTGTAAAATAAACCCTAATATAGCTACAATATAAATAATAATTATATTGTAGCTATTTTAGGATTAATGTTTATTTTACAGGCAACTTTGTAATTATTTTAACCAGGTACAATAGCTATTAAATAGTTAATAACTATTTAATA